>NW_024080640.1:2580266-2620785 GCF_003009895.1 Hyaena hyaena
TCACATTCAGGTCCTTTGTCCATTTTGAGTTTATTTTTGGGTATGATGTGAGAAAATGATCCAGTTTCATTCTTCTGCATGTTGCTGTCCAGGTCTCCCAGCACCATCTCTTACAGAGGCTGTCTTTTTTTCCGTTGGATACTCTTTCCTGCTTTGTCAAAGATTAGTTGGCTATACATTTTTGGGTCCAATTCTGAGTTCTCAATTCTGTTTCATTGGTCTATGTGTCTGTTCTTGTGCCAATACCATACTGTCTTGATGATGACAGCTTTGTAGTAGAGGCTAAAGTCTGGGATGGTGATGCCTCCCGTTTTGGTTTTCTTCTTCAATATTACTTTGGCTATTCGGGGTCTTTTGTGGTTCCATACAAATTTTAGGGTAGTTCTAGTTTTGAGAAGAATGCTGGTGCAGTTTTGATTGGGATTGCATTGAATGTGTCGATTGCTTTGGGTAGTAATGACATTTTAACTATATTTATTCTTCCAATCCATGAGCATGGAATGTTTTTCCATTTCTTTGGGTCTTCTTCAATTTCCTTCATACGTTTTCTATAGTTTTCATCATAGATCTCTTATATCTTTGGTTAAGTTTATTCCTAGGTATTTTATGGATTTTTTTGTGCAATTGTGAATGGAATCAGTTTCTTGATTTCTCTTTCTGTTGCTTCATTATTGGTGTATAAAAATGCATCTGATTTCTGTACGTTGATTTTGTATTCTGCAATTTTGCTGAATTCATGGATCAGTTCTAGTAGGCTTCTGGTGGAGTCTGTCAGGTAGAGTATCATGTCTGTGAAAAGTGAAAGTTTGACTTCTTTGCCAGTTCTGATGCCTTTTATTTCCTTTTGTTGTCTGATGACTGATGCTAGGACTTCCAGCACTATGTTAAACAGCAGTGGTGAGAGTGGACATCCCTGTCGTGTTCCTGATCTCAGGGGGAAAGTTCTCAGTTTTCCCCCCTTGAGGATGATGTTAGCTGACGGCTTCTCATAGATGGTTTTTATGATGTTTAAGTAAGTTCCTTCTATCTCGACTTTCTTGAGGGTCTTTATTAAGAAGGATGCTGTATTTTGTCAAATGCTTTTTCTGCATCTATTGACAGGATCGTATGGTTTTTATCTTTTCTTTTGTTGATGTGATGGATCACATTGATTGATTTGCGAATATCGAACCAGCCCTGTAACCCAGGAATGAATCCCACTTGATCTTAGTGGATAATTCTTTTTTATGTGCTGTTGGATTCGATTTGCAAGTATCTTGTTGAGGATTTTTGCATCTGTGTTCAAGGATATTGGCCTGTAGTTCTCTTTTTTTGCTGGATCTCTGTCTGGCTTGGGAATCAAAGTGATGCTGACTTCATAAAATGAGTCTGGAAGTTTTCCTTCGATTTCTATTATTTGGAATAGCTTGAGAAGAGTGGGTATTAATTCTCTTTTAAATGTCTGGTGGAATTCCCCAGGGAAGCCATCTGGCCCAGGGCTCTTATTTGTTGGGAGATTTTTGATAACTGATTCGACTTCTTCACTAGTTATGGATCTGTTCAGATTTTCTATCTCTCCCCATGTGAATTTTGGTAGTGAGTATGTGTTTAGTAATTTGTCCAATTTGTTGGCATATAATTTTTCATAAAATTCCCTGATAATTGCTTGTATTTCTGAGGGGTTGGTTGTAATAAGTCCATTTTCATTCATGATTTTGTCTATTTGAGTGCTCTCTCTTTTCTCTTTGAGAAACCTGGCTAGAGGTTTGTCAATTTTGTTTATTTTTTCAAAAAACCAACTCTTGGTTTCATTGATCTGTTCAACTGTTTCTTTGGTTTCTATATTGTTTATTTCTGCTCGGATTTTTATTATTTCTCTTCTCCTACTGGGTTTGGGGTGCTTTTGTTGCTCTCCCTCTAGTTCCTTTAGGTGAGTTGTTAGATTTTGCACTTGTGCTCTTTCTAATTTCCTTAAATAGGTCTGGAGTGCAATGTGCTTTCCTCTTAGGACTGCCTTTGCTGCATCCCATAGAGTTTGGATTGTTGTATTTTCGTTTTCATTTGTTTCCATATATTTTTTCATTTCTTCTCTAATTACCTGATTGGCCCATTCGTTTTTTTAGTAAGGTGTTCTTTAACCTCCATGTTTTTGGAGGTTTTCCAGACTTCTTCCTTTGATTGATTTCAAGTTTCATAGCATTGTGATCTGAAAGTGTGTATGGTATGATCTCAATTCTTTTATATTTATTGAGGGCTGCTTTATGTCTGAGGCCATGGAATTCACTTTCTTCTCAGGTGCGCATGGCGCAGTCTCCAAGAGGGATTCTTGACCTACAAGGTAGTTCAGGGTTAGTAAGACTTTATTCAGCAAGTATGGAAGGATACAGGCATTTCAGACAGAGTACAAAGGTATCTAGATTCATGCCTTTGTTCTGCCTCTTCCTAGCTGTGATGTTGTCAGTTATTTAGCCTATTCATACTTCAGTTTTATCAGTTGTCAATGGTGATAATAAAAGTGCCCACCTAGTGTAAGGATTAAGTGAGTTAATATGTGCCAAAACTACATAGTATTTGGAGTATAGAAGGCATTCAATAAATATAGGCCTTTTTTTCTTATTGTTGTTTTTAAAGGCATGGAGATATTAAGGAAAAACCATGACAGTTTTGGAGACTTAAAGAGTTAGGTATAATTTATTATTTCTTCAAGACCCAAATCTAATATTATTTCCCCAGTGAAGCCTTCCCAAAGTCCTCAGGTGTGGAGCAGTGTCCTGTAGCTCTTTGGTTGTTATTGTTATCTCTCTTGCTACTGAACTGTTAAGCCTTCCATGGTAGAAGTTGTATACTTTCAACAAATATATATTGAATATCTGTATGTGCCAGATATTATGGTAGGTGAATAATACACATAAGTTCCCTGCCTTTTTGAGGCTTAAATTCTAGAAGGTGAAAACAAAGAAAGTAAAGAAGTAATTTCAGATAGTGGTAAGTAATTGAAGAAAATAAAATCAGGTAATGGTTTTGAGTGATGAGGCAGGGCCAGGTAGCATGATCAGAGAAGGCCTTGAAGAGCTGAGACGTTGAAAAGTAAACTCCTTGCATTGTAACACTTTTTTATACCTCAACTCCACCCACTTACAATCTTGATTATGTTCTTGGTCATTTCCTTCAGGTTACCTTAAAATGGTAATTGCTAAATTTAGTTTGTACATAGATTCCATATTTATTGGTGTCCAGCTTTAGCTCTTCTGCTTTTTCTCTCTTTCTCCACAAGAGTGAGCTCTTGGGTTGGCTGCTTTTAATCTAGTAGACATTACTCGTTATCTGTCCGTGTTGTTGTGGGTTTTTTTGGTATTTTTTTTGTTTTATTTATTTCTAGGAAAGAGAGAGAGAGAGAAAGCGTGAGCAGGGGAGGGTCAGAGAGAGAGGGAGTCACAGACTGAAACAGGCTCCAGGCTCTGAGCCCGACGCGGGCTCGAACCCACGAACTGTGAGATCATGACCTAAGCGAAAGTCGGATGCTTAACCGACTAAGCCACCCAGGCGCCCCAATATCTGTCCGTGTTTTAATTTGATACGCAGGGTTTTATAAACACAGTACTGCCATCCCTAGACATTCCTCTTGGGAATATGCGCTGTTCACTTCTTTCTTATACTCTCTCAGTAAGTAGTAAGTTTGAAACAAGCTTCATTGTAACTACTAGGGATTTGTTAGTTGCCATAATAGATGATGTGTAAATTACAGTCAATTCAGAGATTTCCTGATATTATTGACAATAAAAACTTTTGCTGAAGAGAATCTAGTGCTTCCAAAGCTAGGTTGTACCTGGTAATTGTCATGATATATCTTTTTGCCATGTGCTTAGTGTGGCAATGATGACTTTCAAATCACTCTTCTTTTGAGAGTTAATCTCTTCTGCTATCTCTCACAATCAGAATATACTTGATTATTTTGGTGAATGCTTTAAGGAGTCTCTGTTGCACTTAAAGAGGTAGGATTCAGTTTTCAATGGAACGACCTCATTGGAGGAGTGTGTCAAAGTGTATTCTATAAAGAGACCAAGTTCCTTGGATTCCACATTGAGGTGTAGAACAGATAGATTAGGAATTTAATAGAATTGTTGATTATCAGAATTAAGAGCCAGTTTTCTTCCAAGATTACTTTGTTGCATAGATCCCATAGTAATATTCTCTTTCTGAATGCCCATTCCCTTTATTGTTTTCTAGACAGTAAAGAAAAAAAAAAAGGAGTAGAAGATCTGAGAGTCAGGTCTGAACCATTGGATCTCTGGACTTTCACATTGCAGTGGCTGCCTTTTTTCTCTGTAGATTTGGAATTCACACAGAAGAGTTACAAGGAATTTTTTCTTCTTATCAGTTACCTATCTTAATCAGAATTAAAGGAGATTCTTACTATTTTCAGAACAATAGACCCCTTTACTGTCTACTAATTATTTCAACAACACATACCTCCTAAGTAGACTCTACCTCTAGTCCTAAAGGCTTATTTTTCTGTTCTATACATTTTTTCATCAGTGGTTTTCCTAGAAAAGCTCAGGATAACTGTCATTTAAGTAGTGTTTTGGAGTCATTTCATATTTATATTGAGTCAGTATTCATGTGCAACATTTTATATTTAGTTTTTTTAATGTTTATTCATTTTTGAGAGAGAGAGACAGAGCACAATTAGGGGGAGGGGCAGAGAGAGGGAGACCCAGAATGTGAAGCAGGCTCCAGGCTCTGAGCTGTCAGCTCTGACAGGCCTGTCAGAGCCCGACGGGGGGCTTGAACCCACAAATTGTCAGATCATGACCCGAGCTGAAGTTGGTCGCTCAACTGACTGAGCCACCCAGGCGCCCTATGTGCAACATTTTAAAGTCTTCATCTTGTGTCTGTTGAAAATATTCAATTCCTGTTTCTTTAAATTATAAATGATTAATCTCAAAATGATGCTGTAAAACTGGCACCATAACACTATTCAAAAATATTCTGTTGCATACACTTATCATGATGAGCACTGAACAATGTATAGAATTATTGAATCACTATACTATATACCTGAAACTAACATAATCCTGTATGTTAACTATACTAGAATTAAAACTTTTCTTAAAAAGTTTAAATTTCTCCATATCCTCTAGAGGGCACAGTAAAAGAAATCTGTTGCATAAGACAAAATAAGATACATTATTATTATATATATTATACTATACATGGTATAGTATAGGTGATGGGTTCAGAAAATGAGTCTTCTAATTTCCTTCTTGAAAGCAAACAATTCATCCTTAAGTATAAAAAATATAGGGGCGCCTGGGTGGCTCAGTCGGTTAAGCGTCCAACGTCCAACTTCGGCTCAGGTTATGATCTCACAGTTCGTGGGTTCCAGCCCTGGTCGGGCTCTGTGCTGACAGCTAGCTCAGAGCCTGGAGCCTGTTTCAAATTCTGTATCTCCCTCTCTCTTTGACCCTCCCCTGCTTATGCTGTCTCTCTCTCAGAAATAAAACATGGGGCGCCTAAGTGGCTCAGTTGGTTGAGCGTCTGACTTCAGCTCAGGTCATGATCTCACGGTTGGGGGGTTCAAACCCCGCATCTGGCTCTGTGCTGACAGCTAGCTCAGAGCCTGGAGGCTGTCTTCAGATTCTGTGTCTCCTTCTCTCTCTTACCCTCCCCTGCTCATGCTGTTTCTATCTCTCTCTCTCAAAAATAAATAAAACATTTTTATTAAAAAAAAAATTTTTTTAAGAAATAAATAAGACATTAAAAAAGCATTAAAATATAAATAAACTTTCATTTATTTTAAAGTATTATTAAATTATAAAACAGTAACAGTTTTAAGTAAAAATTTCAAATTTAGAAAATTGAAAAAAGGTTTTTGAATATTATTTTGAAATAAGTCAGTAATGTTTCTTATTATTTGTGTTTGCACATAGCCACAAGGAAATCTTTGGGATTAAAAGAAAACCAATTTATTGGATGATAATGAAGTTACCAAGATTTATAGCAAGTATAACTGAAGATAGACAGTAGGAGCATAGTAGAAGTAATGAGCTAAAAATTGTCTTTACATTCCCTTAAACATGCCAAAGTCTTTCTTACATTGGAGTTTTTGCAATTACTATTTCTTTCCTTTCATATAGCAAGCTTTCTCTCATTCTTCTGTTGCTAGCTCAAGTGTTATCATCTTAAAAATACTTCCCTTGATTATTCTATCAAAGGTAGTTCTTCATTTTATACTTTAGCCTCTTGGTCATTTCCTTTACAGTATTTACCATAAATTTAACTCTTTCATCTATTTGTTTACTTATTTTTTTTTTTATCTATCTCCCTTATTAGGAAAAGTCAGTGAATAAGTGGAGATATGTTGTGCCTATGGGAACATCACAGATTTGTAAGCCGTCTGGTAGGTCTTTGTCCATTTTGAACTGAAGATCAGAGAGATGTTAGATTTTTGCAAGTTGCTGGCACATTAATTGTAAATGAAGCCATGGTTATGGGTAAGAGAATGTTTTGAGTGAAGAGGAAATAGAGATTAGTATCTTCATAAACGCCTATATTTAGGAGGCCCAAAGTGAAAGAAAAAAAATCTATAGAGGAAACCGAAAAGGAAGATATCTAGGAGATCAAAGAAGGATGGGTGTAATGGTAGTATGGTAGTATAATGGTAGTATAGTGTCACAAAAGCCAAGGGGGAGTCTTTCAAGGAAAAGGTATTAACAGCACCTAGGGGTAAAGTAAGCTGAGAAATCGCCATTAGATTTAGCAAAAAGGACATAGTGACCTCAGCACAAATAGTCTCAGTGGTTTGTCAGGAGCCAGAATTTAGTACATTGAGGAGTGGATGGAAAGTAAAGAATTGGGGACATAGTAAGCCTAGAAAGCCAAGGAGTTTGGCTCTGAAGGTAAGTAAGAGAGGAGCAGCTGAAGGGTGGAAAGTGAGGTGATTTATTTATTTTTGGGATAGGAGAAACCTAAGCATATTTGTGCTGCTGGGAAGAAGTCATATAGGGTGAGAGACTGAGGAAATATGAATGAAAGGAGATGGTTGATAGAGAACAGTCCCTGAGAAGGTGAGAGAGAACTGATCCAGAGCACTGGTTGGAAAGATTCAATTTAAATGGTGTATCAGTCTGTTCAGGCTGCCATAACAAAATACCACAGACTTGGTGGCTTAAACAATACAAATATATTTTTTCATGGTTCTGGGGCCTACAAGTCTAAGACCAAGGGGTTGTCAGCGTTGCTTTGTGGTAAAGCCTTTCTTTCCAGTTTATAGACAGCTGCCTTCTCCCTGTGTCCTTACGTTGCCTGTCTTCTGTGTGCTGCAGAGACAGAGAGTGCTCTCTGGTGTCTTTTCCTCTTCTTATAAGGACAGTGATTCCATGAAATTCAGACTCCACCTTTAATGACCTCATTTAACTTTAATTACTTCCCTAAGGCTTTATTTCCATAGAGTCCCTGTAGGAGTTAGGGCTTCGACATATGAAATTTTGGGGATAAAATTTAGTCCATAACAGATGGGAAGAGAGAATCCTCTTCCAGTAAGACAGGAGGGAGGTAAGAAAAGATAGATGTGGGTGAGGTTGTAGACTTCAGTGTCAAGAAGTTGAAGTTTTTCCCCCCATCTAATGGTTTTAGTTTTCCCTGTGAAATAGGAATATCAATAATGTATTGATAGTGAGGGGTGATCTTATAGTTGGACATTTGAGAAGAGTAGAGAACATTTGACAGCTGGTATGGAGATGCACAGAAAGGGCTGAGTAGTGAAACATGGAGGAATTACTAGGTTTTATTGACCTGTGCGCCTGAGTGGCTCTTAGCAGCAGAACAGCCCAGTCATAGGCTTAAGTGTGGTAGCAAGAGTCTTGCATGTCTGAATATGGCCCCTTGTGAGTCTTCCTTATGTAAGACCTTGCAACCACGTATAGGCTCTTGTTAACACTACAATGTCAGCATTGCTTTAAGAAGATTGAATTCTCTTCTACTTTCTCAGTCACTGCCACACTTGGCAGAAGATTTTGTCTAGAGAGTATCTTTATCTTGTAGAGAACTGCAGTTAGAAGCAAAATCAAGGTGATTTATGGACCTCACGTGGTATTTACAGCATCTGCAGGCAAGGATTGGCTGATAACTTGTAAAATCAGAGCAAATTTGCCTTGGAATCATTTGGAGCAAGTGAATGCAACAGCTCAGTTCATCCTGTTATTCTCAGATTCTGTATTTGTAAATTTGCCTCCTTGCTAAAATTTGTCACCCCCAAATCAGTACTGCTGGTCACTTCAGTGGTCATTCATGGACATGTATAGAGTAGAAAAAAATTTGAGTCACCTAACATGTATGTTCCCAGCTGAGGTCACACAAGGCAGTACTCTGCCTTCTTCTTAAAGCTCTCATACTCTCTGGGGCGCCCGGGTGGCTTAGTCGGTTAAGCGTCCGACTTTCGCTCAGGTCATGATCTCGCGGTTCGTGGGTTCGAGCCCCGCGTCGGGCTCTGTGCTGACTGCCAGCTCAGAGCCTGGAGCCTGTTTCAGAGTCTGTCACTCCCTCTCTCTCTGACCCTCCCCTGCTCATGCTGTCTCTCTCTCCCTCTCTCCTCGAAATAAATAAATAAAACATTTAAAAAAAAAAAAAAAAGCTCTCATACTCTCAGCCAAGGGTCTTTTTCATGGTCGACTTAGTGCTGTAGTTTTTGCATTTCTATGCTCTTTCTTGGTGATTTCACTGTTTAAAATGTCCACCAGATGTAGTGGGAAGTGCTGTCTAGTGTTCCTCAGCACAATAAAGGATGTGATGTGCTTTATAGAGAAAAAAATATGTTCGGTTAGTTTCATTCAACCATGAGTTATTTGGAGTGCTGTTGGCTGTGAGTTCAGTGTTAATGAATCAAGAATATATAAGGTTTTGTTTTAATTAATTAATTTAGAGAGAGAGAAAGCAAGCAAGTGGGGCAGAGGGAAAGAGAGAGAGAGAGAGAGAGAGAGAGAGAGAGAGAGAGAGAATCCTAACCAGGCTCCACACCACCAGTGCAGAGCCTGACATGGGGCTTGAACTCACAAACCGTGAGATCATGACCTGAGCTGAAGTAGGACACTTAACCGACTAAGCCACCCAGGCACCTCTATAAGGTTTCTATAAACAAAAACACACACAAAGCAGGGTTATCTGTTAATCATTTTATGAAAGTGCTATGACCATAGGCTCACAGGAGCCTAATCCTATATTTTCCATAAAAGCAATGCTTCAAAATTGGCTGCTTCCGTGTTTGCAGTGACTTTACAAAACAGAAGTACTATAAATAGTGAAAATCTACTGTACTTTATATATTCTTTTCTCCAAACTTTAAAGTACCTTATAGACATTAACTCATTCATCAGTACAACTTTCAAAAATTGGCTGCTAGAAAGCGGGTTATTTGTTATAAGGAGGATGGCGGCGGGAGTGGGGGGCAATCCGGTTAGTATGTTCTCTCTCTCTTTTTTTTAATATTTATATTTGAGAGAGAAAGAGAGACAAGAGCATTAGTGGGGGAGGGACAGAGAGAGATGGAGACAGAATCTGAAGCAGGCTCCAGGCTCTGAACTGTCAGCACAGAGCCTGATGCAGGGGCTTGAACCTGCGAGCTGCAAGATCATGACCTGAGCCAAAGTTGGATGCCACCCGGGCACCCCAGTAGGTTTTCTCTAATGTTCAGAAGAGTCTAGGACAATTTTTGCTTCTTATTAGGAATCTCTTAAATATATAATATCCTGTTCTTGGATCTAAAAAGATCTTCTTAATCCTGGTCATGTTTGATTGATTTGCTTCGGAACTCATTAAAATATTCCTTATTTGACTTTCATGAGGAAAGGTAATGCAAAAAAATTTGTAAAGCAATAAAACTTTTTGGCAGAAAAATACCAGGTAAGAAAAATAATCATAGTGATTATTTCACAGACATAAAGCAGTAATGATGTAAGTTGCTGAATGTATGGAGTTTGAATGTACCATGTTGGCAATGACTGTGTGTGTGTGTGTGTGTGTGTATGTGTGTGTATAGAATATGAACTTTCCTCCCTTCAACTCTGTGTCCAGATTTTTGTCTAGATCCTGCTAGTTCTTCTTTTATATAATTTCTTAAATTTGTCCTTTGATTTTCATGGAATTGTAGTCTGGAAATCCAGACTTTAACTGTCTTCAAGGTTGACCTTAAAGTTGTCCTCATTTCTTTCAGCCACATTCTTTCTTGAATGCATCTTCTCTAAGCATATTTTTATCATATAATTCTGCTGAGATATTACTGCCCTACTTAGAAACTTTCTGTGACTGCTAGTTGTCTGCTTTTAAATCACTATAAACCAGTTACCTCTTAATGCTTTGCAATTCTACAGCTCTTCTTCCCCACCCCCTTAACTGATGTTATTATGTCATAATTCATTGTTGGAGGGGCCGTAGATGTGAATTCCCTCATCTTGTTACCATCATCTATAAATCTGCCTGCATCTATTTCTTCTTTTCTTCTTTCTATAACAAAGAAAGAAGTGTTCCTAATTCTAACTAAGAACAGTTTCTCACTTGTGCCCTGGATCCCATTCTGACTTACCTTCTGAGAGACTTTTTTTTTTAAATTTACCCATTAAATTGTCAGATTTGGCAACAACAGCAACACAAAACACACAGTTAAATTTTAAATACAGATAACAACAAATAATTTTTTGTATAAGCATGTTCTGTGCAATATTTGGGACACACTTATGTTGAAAAAAATTTTTTTTAATTTTTTAATGTTTGTTTATTTTTGAGACAGGGAGAGAAAGAGAGAGTGTGCACAAGCGAGGAAGGTGGGGAGGGGGAGAAAGAGAGGAAAACACAGAATGTGAAGCAGGCTCCAGGCTCTGAGCTGTCAGCACAGAGCCCGATGGAGGGATGAAACCCAGGAACTGAGAGATCATGACCGGAGTCAAAGTCAGATTCTTAATTGACTGAGCCACCTAGGCGCCCCCCCCCCCGAAATTATTTATTGTTTATCTAAAATTCAAATATAACTGATATCCTGAAATTTTTTTAATGTTTTTATTTATTTCTGAGAGAGAGAGACATTGTGAGCAGGGGAGGGTCAGAGGGAGAGGGAGATACAGAATCTGAAACAGGCTCCAGGCTCTGAGCTAGCTGTCAGCACAGAGCCCAATGCAGGGCTTGAACCCACGAACCATGAGATCATGACCTGAGCCACCCAGGAGTCCCAGTATCCTGAATTTTTTTTTTTTTAGTATCCTGAATTTTTATCGGGCAACCTTATTTACCTCTCTTTCCTTTTTTAATGTTCTGAACACACACACACACACACACACACACACACACACACACACACACACTGCTCGTTTCATCCTCCCTCTCTGTTAGATCATTTCAGAGTTCACTCAGGTTCTAGTAAACATTTTGTTAAACAAAAGTGCTCAGGCATGTGCATTCACACACAAACACACAACACACACTCATACACACACAAAATCAATCACTTCCTTTGACTTATAATCCTTTAGTTATTTCCATATCTCCCTGCTCTGTTTCCAAGCTCAGTTTTGCAAACGACTTGTCTGTTAAAACTGCCTCTCCTACTTAACTTTCTGGTCATTCTTCAGTTTTCCCTAATCCTGCTTTCACCCCCATCACTCCCCCAAATCACCAGAAGCCTTCATGCTGCCTAATCCTAAAAGCTATTTTCAGCTGTCATCTTACCAAGGTTCTCAACAGTTTTTGAAATAGCTGATCACTCTTTCCTTTTTGAAATAATCCCTTTTCTTAATTTCAGTGACACAATTCTCTTTGGATTTTCCTCTTACTATTCCAGTGGCTGCTGTTCAAATTTCAGCTGCTGGCTTTTCTTCTTCTACCCTGGTGGATTAGGGCTTACGTGTGGATCTTGTTTGTTTGTTTGCCTTTTCACCCTCTCTAGGCAATTTTATGCACTCCCATGGTTTTATATATATTTGTATGTACATGGGATTTAAATTACAGAAATGGAAGAAATCACTAACTCTCAATTTATGCTTCCAACCCAGACCTTCCTCCGAGCTCCAGACTGTTCATTTGCTATTTCACTTCCACTTGTCTATCTCATGGACATCTCAAACGTAACCTGACCAAGATTAAGCCCTGATATTCTTCTCATTTCCCCTCATTCTTCTCCACTTTAATCAATAGCATCTGTTTTTAACTAGTTGGTTGAGCCAGAAACCTGATGCTCATTCCTGATATCTTCCTCAACCTTTACATTCAGTCTATTATCAAGTCCTTTTGAGTCAACCACCAACATATGTCTCAAATCCATCCACTACCATCAATCTAATCTAAGCCACCATCATCTGTCATATATTTTAATGACTTTCTAACTAATAATCTTATTTCCACTCATGTTCATCAGTTTCTTATCCTTATAGCAGCCATGATGGTCTTTTGAAAACAAAATTCCTTATTAGCTTCCTTTTTTAAAAGATTTTATTTTTAGGGGCTCCTGGGTGGCTTAGTCAGTTAAGCGTCTGACTTTCGCTTAGGTCATGATCTCGCGGTTTGTGGGTTCGGGCCCTGCGTCGGGCTCTGTGCTGACTGCCAGCTCAGAGCCTGGAGCCTGTTTCAGTCTGTGACTCCCTCTCTCTCTGACTCTCCCCTGCTCACGCTGTCTCTCTCTCTCTCTCTCTCTCCTAGAAATAAATAAAACATAAAAAAAAAAGATTTTATTTTTAAGCAATCTCTATACCCAACATGGGGCTCAAACTCACAACCCTGACATCTGGAGCTGAATGCTCCACTGACTGAGCCAGCCAGGCACCCCACTTCCTATTATTATTACAATAAAATTAAAACCTTTCTATGGCCTGCAAACCCTACACGATCAGTCCCTGACAGTATCTCCAGGCACCTCTCCCACCGCTCTCACTGACAATGTTCTAAATACACCAAGTAAGGATTTGGTAAAAATGCAATCTTATTCCCAAGCACTTTAAAAAATACTAGTCCTTGTAATGTGCAGAATTTAAAAACTGAGAACATTGCAAATCAAACCCGAGCATGCATGAGTAGTGATCTGAAAATGATTGAGATATTTAAGACCAAACATCTAATCTCCCCTGCTCCTTAAAATCTCAGGGTCTTCTTGTTTAATTTTCTATGGCTTTAAACAATACCATTGTATTAACTTACAGTTTAAGAGGTCAGAAATCCAAAATGGGTCTCAGTGGACTAAAATCAATATGTTAGGCATCTTACTCAGCTTAAAAATGAAAGGAATTGTGACAAAATGGGTGGGCTAGGGTGTTATGCTAAATGATATAGACAGAGTAAGACAAATACCGTATGATTTGTGGAATCTAAAAACAAAACAAACAAAACAGAAACAGACTTTTCAATAATGGGAAATAAACTGTTGGTTACTAGAAGGGGAAAGGGTTTGGGTGGATGAAATAGGTGAAGGGGATTAAAAGGTACAAACTTCTTACAACAAACAGTTGTAAAATAACTGAGTCATGGGGTTATAATGTATAGTATATAGGCAGTAGAGTCAGTAACATTGTAATAACTTCACATGGTGATAGATGGTAACTAGACTTACTATGAGATAAGTAATAACTGTGGGATAGTAATAATGTATAAAAATACTGAATCACTATGGTGTATACCTGAAACTAATAGTGTATGTCGATCATACTTTAATAATTTTTCAGAAAGTGTCAGTAGGACTATATTGCTTCTGAAGGCTCTAGAGAAGAATCGATTTCTTTACCTTTTCCAGCTTCTAGAAGCAACCAGAATTCCTTAGCTTATGGTCCTTCCCCCCCATCTTCAAAGCCAGCAATTTACATTTTCAAATCTGTCTCTGGCTGTCACTCTTTTGCCTCCCTCTTCCACTTGTAAGTAACCTTTCGATTGGACAATTTGGGATAATCTCCCCATCTCAAGGTCAGCTAGCTAGCAGGTTTAATTCCGTCTGCAGCCTTACCATTGCTATATATTCACAGGCCCTGGAAATTAGAACATGGACATCTTGGTGGGGAATGGAGGGGCATTGTTCTATGATACATTTTTTTTTTGTTGTTTTCCTCTTTTTCTAAGAGCAATATATTCTCATTCCTGAAAAATTAGAAAACAGACCAGAAATTCAGGAGCTGGTTAGGCCCTGTTGATTTCTCTCTCTTTCTCTCTCTTTTTTCATTTTTTAATGTTTATTTATTTTTGAGAAGTTGGGGAGGGGCAGAGAGTGAGGGAGACAGAGGATTCCAAGCAGGATCTGCACTGACAGCACAGAACCCGATGTGGGGCTCGAATTCACAAACCTTAAGATCATGATCTGAGCTGAAGTCTGATGCTTAGCCAACTGAGACACCCAGGTGCCCTCACTTTTTTTAATTGAAGTATAGTTGACATACAATGTTATATTAAGTATAACATACATAATGACTGGACAATTTTATACGTTATGTATGTTTACCAAGATAAGTGTTGCTGGTAGTTATGTTCAACACCATACAAAATTATTACAGTATTATTGACTATATTCTCTATGTTGTACTTTCATCCTATGACTTATTTATTTTGTAACTGGAAGTTTAGACTCTGTTGATCTCTTAATGGAAATAGAGATACTTAGTTCATGTTGATTAGGAAGAGATGGTCTCTGAACAGTTAAGAATTGAAGCACTAGAAAAATCTATTAAAAGTTATAAACAAGATGGGGTGCCTGGGTGGCTCAGTCGGTTAAGCATCTGACTTCGGCTCAGGTCATGATCTCACAGTTCGTGGGTTCGAGCCCCTCATCGGGCTCTGTGCTGGCAGCTAGCTCAGAGCCTGGAGCCTATTTCGGATTCTATATCTCCCTCTCTCTCTGACCCTCCCCTGTTCATGCTGTCTCTCTCTCTCTCAGAAATAAATAAAACATTAAAAAAAAGTTACAAACAAGAAAACTATCTGCCAAGTAAAATCATTGGGTAAAAGGAGTATTGTAAGACTTTGGGTAGTTAATTTCCCTAGATCTTTGCTTCTTTATCTCAAAAATAAGGAAATAGAATTAGCTGATCTTTAATATTATTATCTTTACTAATATATAAAGTTCGTATCTCCATTCTACTAAAAATCAATCAAAAGAGATGAAAAGATAACATTGCAAGAAAAAATATTTATAACTACATGAAGTGTGATAGATGTTAACTAAACTTACTGACAATCATTTTGTAACCTATACATATGTCAAATCATTATGTTATACACTTTATACTAATACAATATTATATGTCAATTATATATCAATAAAGCTGAGTGGGGAGCTAAAAAAATTAAAACAGATGAAAAGGTAATATATAGGGGCTTTGTTTTGTTTTGTTTGTTTTGTTTTGTTTTGTTTTTAAATCTGGTCAATGCATAGCTTTATTCCAGGATTTAGTCACCTACCATCTTCAGGGTCATGAAAGACAAGGAAGAACTGAGGAACTATCATAGATTGGAAGAGACTAAGGAAACATGACAAATAAATGCAGTGTGGGATCCTGGATTGGATCCTGCAACTGAAAAAGGACATTCATGGATGAACTTGTGAAATCCAAATAAAGTCTGTGGTTTAGTGGGGAGCCTGGGTGGCTTAGTCGGTTGAGCGTCCAACTTTCGCTTGGGTCATGATCTCGCAGTTTGTGGGTTCGAACCCCGCATCGGGCTCTGTGCTGACTGCCAGCGCAGAGCCTGGAGCCTATTTCAGAGTCTGTGTCTCCCTCTCTCTCTGACCCTCCCCTGCTCACGCTCTCTCTCTCTCTCTCCTAGAAATAAAAAAAAAAAAAAGTCTGTGGTTTAGTTAATAGTATTTACCAATGTTAATTACTTACTTTTTATAATTGCCCTGGTTTTACAAGATGTTACATTAGAGGAAATTGGGCGAAGTGTATACGGGAATTCTGTGCTGTTTTTGCTGATTGTTCTAAGTCTAAAATCATTTCAAAGATTAAAAAAAGACAACAGTAAGAGAGGACAGGCAAGCCACAGAGTGGGAAATGTTTGCAAAAGACCTATAACCAGAATATATAAATAGCTCAGTAACGGAAATGAATCAGTAAGGGAAAAACTGACAGTCCAATAGACAAATAGGCAAAAGATTTGAAAAGCCACTCCACATAAAAGAATATCCAAATGGCCAATAAGTAGATAAAAATGTGCTTGACAGTACACAAAATTTCCAGTTTCTCCAAGTTCAAACCCTTGTGCATTGCTGATGGGAATGTAAAATGGTGCAGCTTCTATAGAAAGCAAAATGTGGTTTTTGGTTCCTCAAAAAAATAAATAGAAATTACAAATATATATTATTTTTAATATTTATTCACTATTATTTTTTAAATGTTTATTTATTTTGAGAGAGAGGGAGTGCAAGAGGTGGGGGGGAGAGAGAGAGAGAGAGAGAGAGAGAGAGAGAATCCCCAGCAAGCTCCACACTGTCAGCACAGAGCCCGACGCAGGGCTTGATCCCACAACCATGAAATTGTGACCTGAGCAGAGATCAAGAATTGAATGCTTAACTGACTGAGTCACCCAGGTGCCCTTTTATTTATTGTTTTTGAGAGAGAGGGCAAGTGAGCAAGAAAGGGGTAGAGAAAGGGGGACAGAAGATCCAAAGTGGGCTCTGTGCTGATAGCAAAGAGCCTGATGTGAAGCTTGTAGTTAAGAACCACAAGATAATGACCTGAGCAAAAGTCAGAGGGTTTACCAACTGAGCCTCTCAGGCACCCCAAACAGAAATTATAATAATATGATCCAACAATTCTACTTCTGGGTATATCCCCCAAAGAATTGAAAGTAGGGCCTTGAACAAGTATTTGCACACCTGTGTTCATAACAGTACTATTTATAATAGCCAAAATGTGGAAACAACCCAAAAGTCTATCATTGGATAGGAAATGGGAAAACAAAGTGTGGTATATCCATACAATAGAATATTATTATTTGGCCCTAAAAAGGAGTGAAAGTCTTACAAGTGCTACAATATGGACAGACCTTAAAAACCTTGTACTAAGTTGTGTACTAAGTTGTACTAAGTTGTGTACAACGCCTGGGTGGCTTAGTCGTTTAAGCGTCCGACTTTCGCTTGGGTCATGACCTCGCGGTTCGTGGGTTCGAGCTCCGCGTCGGGCTCAGTGCTGACAGCCAGCTCAGAGCCTGGAGCCTGTTTCAGAGTCTGTGACTCCCTCTCTCTCTGACCCTTCCCTGCTCATGCTGTCTCTCTCTCTCCCCTAGAAATAAATAAAACATTAAAAAAATTTGAAAAAAAAACAACAACAAAAAAACCTTGTACTAAATGAAATAAACTAAATACAAAAGGACAAATATTGTATGATTCTACTTATAGGAGACACCTAGAATAGTCAAATTAAAAGATACAGAAAGTAGAATAGTGGTTTCTAGGGGCTGAGGGAAGAGGGAAGTGGGGAGTTAACTGTTTAGTGGGTGTGGGATAGTGAAAACATTCTGGGGATGAATAGTGGTTATGATTGCACAACAGTGAATGTGTTTGATGCCATTGAATTGTACACTTTAAAATGGTTAAAATGACAAATGTTATGCATATTTTACCACACATACAAAAAAATGTTACCATTATTCATTGCCAATATTCATAATGAATACATATTCAGAAATCTTCAACAAAATATTAGTAAATCAAATTCAGTACTACATTAACAAGAACATACATCATGATCAAGTGGGAAATATTCTAGAGACGTAAGGATGGTTCAACATCCACAACTCAATCACCATAGTACTCCATATTAACAAAATGAAGGATAAAAACCATATGACCATATGAGGCCGAAAAAACATGTGACAAAATTAAACATCCATCCATGATAAAAACTCTCAGCAGGGGCACCCGGGTGACTCAGTCGGTTAAGCGTCTGACTTCGGCTTAGGTCATGATCTCACTGTTCATGGGTTCGAGCCCCATGTCAGGCTCTGTGCTCACAGCTCAGATCCTGGAGCCTGCTTGCGATTCGGTGTCTCCCTCTTTGTCTGCCCCTCCCCCACTCATGTTCTCGCGCACGAGCTCGCTCACTCTCAAAAATAAACATTTAAAAAAATAAAAACTCTCAACGAAGTAAATATAAAGGAGTTGCACCTCAACATAATAAAGTCCATAAAAAAACTGTGCTCAGTGGTGATGATAGTGGTGGCGGCTGTGAGATGCAGCTTAAAATCACAGTGTGACACCATTATGTAGAATGCCTAAAATGTAAAGAGACCAACAATACCGGCAAGGATATGAAGCAACTGGAACACTATTCTCCTGTTGGTAGGAATAGAAGTTAGTTTAAAAATTTTGGAAAATTATTTGACGTCATCTACCTGGCTGAACATATACACACCCTGTAATGCAGCGATTATACTCCTAGATAAATACCCACCCAGAAAAATATCTTCACGTGAGCACCATACAACACCTGAGGAATGTTCATAG
This sequence comes from Hyaena hyaena, assembly GCF_003009895.1. Lineage (NCBI taxonomy): Eukaryota > Metazoa > Chordata > Mammalia > Carnivora > Hyaenidae > Hyaena > Hyaena hyaena. The sequence continues at coordinate 2,598,703 of NW_024080640.1, forward strand.
CAACATCATTTTTTTATGGCCCTTAAACTGAAAACAACCTTCAATGGAAGAATGGATTCAATAAATTATGAATATTCATGCAATGGAATACTTTCTGGTAATAAAAATAAATGAACTGCTAAATGCAACTGACTTGGGTAACTCTCAGAAACATTTTGAGCAGAAATTGATGATATTTGATGATCTTTATATCAGGTTCAAAAAGAGGCAAAACTGATCAGTGTTGATAGGAATCGGGGTAGGCATCACCTATAGGGAGGAGTGAGGCTGATAGCTGAGAGGGGACATGAGGGAAGGCTCTTGGGTGCTGGTAATGTTGTATTGTCTTATCTGGGTAGTGGTTACATAGGTGTGTTGACTTTTGAAATTTTATTGAACTGTAACTTTTTGATTTGTGTATTTTTTTTGTAGGTTAGTTATGCTTCCATAAAAAATGCATTTAAAAATTAAAAGAATATAGTTAGAAGTTCGCATTCTACATTTATTTAATGGCATTATGTTTCAGTATTTTACCCTACACCCTTCCCATCCCCCTCCAGTCTATGATAAATTCCTTCTCACTTTTATTCTGGTTGTGTTCAAGTTTTAGCTTGATCTCTTTTTGAGGACAGTTTTAGCTAGAGGTGCTAACTGTGCAGCAAACTGAACTTTGACCTGAATGGAGGTGTATTCGCTGTGTCAGGGAAATTGAGGATTTACATTCCACATTCCACTCCCAGAATCTAGAGGATTTAACAGGGAGTGGAAAAGGTGGCGTGGTGCCTGCTTTAGTGTACTGTAGTCTCTGTATTGCTTAATTATTTATCTGAGAAGCAGTGATTGGATTAGTCAGTGACAGGGAGATACAGAATTTTGTTACAGTGATATTTCTATTTATAGTTTTGTCAGTTCTTAGTCATACCTGATTCCCTTTTCCTTCTTTTTACCTTTTGGGTGCTTATCCTGTATTTTATTCAGTTGGAGCTTTACTCTTCTGATCTAGCTATTCTTCAAGCCATTTTTTCATTCAACACATATTCATTGGTTGTTTACTAGATGCTAGGTACTTGCAATACAGGAATAAGACACATAATCTCTGCCCTCAGATTGCTTGCAGTTCTAATGTGGAAAAAGACAAATTATCAGTCTGTCTGGGGGATTACTCAGTAACTCACAGAAATGATTCTTAACCTAGACTAGGAGCTGGAAATGTGTACTGAAAGAAGTTACAGCTAAGCTAAATTTTGAAAGGGGTGTGTGTGTGTGTGTGTGTGTGTGTGTGTGTGTTCACAGTGAGGTGTGAGGGAATTCAGAGAGCTGAGGCTTGGGAGGTATGCACAAGCTTAAATTGTCATGCAGGGTCTTGTGCGTCTTGCTAAGGAGTTTGGATTTTATTTTAAAGACATTGGGGAGCTATTTTAAAGACATTATGAACAAAGAAGTGATGTGGTCAGATTTTAACATGATTGAGCTGTTGATAATCACATATAAATGAGTAGAGTTAACAAATTGAGGTAGGCTGTATGGGGATGGAATTGTCTAGGTCCTTGTCAAAGTATAGTCCCAGCAGTAGTAGCATCATGGGAGAGCAAGGGGGAGAAGAAGGGCGGAAATGGTGGGGGAAAGGGAGAGAGGCAAACCATGAGAGACTCTTGAATGCTGACAAAAACTGAGGACTGATGGATGTGGGGGGGAGGGGGGGAAGGGACTTTGGGGATGAGCACTGAGTGTTATGTAGAAACTAATTTGACAATAAACTATTAGAAAAAAAAAAAAAAAAAAAGTAGAATCTTGGGACCTAAGTCAGCATTTCAACAAGATCTTCAGATAATTTGTTGACACATTCAAGTTTATGAATGCACAAGTTATGAAGCACTGGGGACGCCTGAGTGGCTCAGTCGGTTGAGCACCTGACTTCAGTTCAGGCCATGATCTTACGGTTCGTGGGTTCAAGCCCCACGTTGGGCTCTGTGCTGACAGCTCAGAGCCTGGAGCCTGCTTTGAATTCTGTGTACCCCCCCTTCTCTGCCCCTCCCCTGCTCATGCTTTGTCTCAGTCTCTCAAAAATATATAAATGTAAAAAATTTTTTTGAAAAACAAAACAAAAAAGTTTGTGAAACACTGATTTCGATAGATGTGATGATGGTCAGGCTTTACACAGCTGGTATGAAGAAGAAAGGACAGATTGCAAGAGATATGATGGAGTACTTTCTTTTTTCTGTTACAATATTTTTCTCAACACTCTTCCTTGCCAAATACACGCCAGATACCCCCTAATCATCCTTTACCTTTCAGCCTAAGTGGAACTTCTCACCCCCAACATACATGGTTGGCACCCTTGCTATATACTAACATAGCCCTGTACTTACCTTGTCATTTTTCATATTTTTGTTGTAACTATTTATTTAATTGTCTGTCTCTCTCTCCAGACGGTAAGCACCATGAGAGCAAGAACTATCTTTTTATGCTGGCTGACACACAGTAGGCTCCCAATAAATATTTGTGGTTTGATTGAATGAATTCATCATGTATAAGAGAAGATGGATTTGGGTGTGTTGGGGGATATGTATATTAGTGATAATAGTAAATTTTAAATAGCAGTGACAAGTTCGAGGCACTGTTCTAAGTGGTGTGTGTGTGTGTGTGTGTGTGTGTGTGTGTGTGTGTGTATAATTTGATCTTTTCAGCAGTCCCATATGGTAGATACTGTTAATGTCCTCAGGTTACAGATGAGGAAACTGGGACACAGAGAGGATAAGTAATTTGCTTAAGGTTACACAGTAAGTGTGAATCAAGATTTAAACTTTTATTTTTTAACATTTGTTTATTTTTGAAAGACAGAGAGGGATAGAGCATGAGCAGGAGAGGGGCAGAGAGAGAAGGAGACAGAATCTGAAGCAGGCTCAAGGCTCTGAGCTATAAGGACAGAGCCCGACGCAGGGCTCAAACTCACAAACCGCAAGATCAGGACCTGAGCTGAAGTTGGACACTTAACCAGCTGAGCCACCCAGGCGCCCCAGTGTGAACGAAGATTTAAACCAGACAGTCTGGTACTACTCTGCTATGTCTAGTTTTGGACAAAATAGCTTCCTGGCACTTTTTATGAATTACTATGTATTACTTAATTTTGATAACATCAATGTGAGGAAGGCATGATTATCCTGTTTTACAGATAAGGAAGCAAGGGCTCAAAAAGTTATATTGCTTATGTAAAGATACATGCAGATAGTAAGTGATGGAACTAGCCTTGAAGGCCAAGCCTATCTAGCTCCAAAGCCTGTAGTCTTACTAGTAATGATGATGCCTCCATGCAGAGTCTAAAATACCTGTGGGATATGAGTCTTAAGGTACTGAGAGATAGGGTGCCTACCCTTTAGGTAGTGGGTAGGGGGAGGATTTGGCAATTCCATTTGCTATGGTAGCATTAGCGTTTCAAATCTGAAGGGGCAAGGGAGATCTGAGGCCTAGCCTTTCCAGCCAGACTCCTAATTGACCAGCTGGAACTTTGAACTCAGGAGGTTAAGAATCTTAGCTTCTACAATAAGCTGTAACTTAGGGGACTAAGGAATAGTTACTGCTTTTTCTTAGAGCCTAAGAAACAGACAGCTTAGAAATACTCAATGTCAGGACTGGAAGGAACCAGTTCTATCCTTCCACAGTCCACTATTACCCACCTCCTCCTCGTTTTACAATAAGGAAACTGAAGAAGAGAGTAATTAGGTAACTTGCCAACATCTAATAAAACCCTTAGACACAGGCAGGAATGGAGTACAGGGTCACATTCTTGTATTCTTTGCCCTGTGCCTTATGACTTCCCAGGTTCCAGGTTTATCACCTCTTGTTTAAAACTGTTCTGCTGTTGTCGTTACTTCACTGCGTGGTTCCTTTTGACTTTGACCCCTGGAAATATTAACTTGTTTTTTCTCCTCTAGCCAAGCATATAGTCACTCTGGCAAGTCATCTGGCTTACCTTCATTAACAGTACCGCTATCAAATCACCACTGGCAGGAGCACAACTGGCACATACAACTTCAAGTTGTTCTTCTTGGAGCGCAGATAAGATTCTTCTGAGCTATTCGTACACTTGGCCCACTTTTGTAAAGCTTGAAGGCTGTAGGCGCAAATGTAGTTTGTCTAACTTTTTTTTTTTTTGAAGTTGCAAACTTCTCACCTAAATGTTAAGAGTGCTTATTATAGATAACCATGTGCAGTGGTCCTACTCTGGCCCTTGCTATAGGTGTGTCTTCTAAGGCACAGTATGGTAAAATGAAATTCGGTTGTAAACAACTTGGTAACTAGTGTTTATACCTTATACCTCATGCCTTATACAGCCCCACTCAGTTAATAGATCTTCAGTTCCCAAATGTAACAATAGCTTGTTGTATTTTTGTTTCACAGTCATTGGAGAAAAGCGTAGTAAGGCTGCAGTTTACAAAGGAAATCTACGCTTCCATTAGCGTAGTTGAAACCTACACTAAACAGGGCCACCTAAGTGGCTCAGTAGGTTAAGTTTCCCACTTTGGCTCAGGTCATGATCTCGCGGTCCGCGAGTTCGAGCCCCGCATCAGACTCTATGCTGACAGCTCAGAGCCTGGAGCCAGCTTCAGATTCTGTGTCCTCCTCTCTGTGCTCCTCCCTCACTCATGCTCTCTTTCTCAAAAATAAATAAAAACATTTAAAAATGAAAAAAAAACCCTACACTAAACAAATAAACACAAAGTCACAATTGGGGTTCCTGGCTGGCTCATTTGGCGGAACACATGACTCTTGATCTCAGAGTCATGAGTTTGAGCCCCACACTGGGTGTAGAGAGCACTTAAATAAATAAATCTTTAAAAAAAGGTTACAACTAAAGTGACATTTAGTTTAGCCTCCAAAAGCAATATATTTTACCTTTGCTTATTCTTTTATTCCCACTCTGTCTTTTTTTAATATAATTTTTAAATGTTTACTTATTTTTATGAGAGAGAGAGAGAGAGTAAGGGGGGAGGGGTGGGGAGAGAGAGAGGGAAACACAGAACCTGAAGCAGGCTCCAGGCTCCTAGCTGTCAGCACAGAGCCCAATGCGGGGCTCTAACCCACCAACTGTGAGATTACAACCTGAGATGAGGTCGGGTGCCCAACTGACAGAGCCACCTAGGCGCCCTCCCCCAACCCGTCTTCTTTAAAAGTCATTTTCTTCCATAACTGATTATGTAGAAAACATGTACAGGACCACCAATAATCTAGTAATTTACTGATCACTAAAATATTTTAAGTGTTGAATGCTACTCTTTTTTGGCCTTGACTTGGTCCTAAAAGCTTCATTATGATGCAGATCATAATGGATTACAATTGATGCAGATCAAGCAATGGAAAGTGGATTATATATTCCTACAGAGATAATATTATAATTAAGGATTAAAACCCTATTAAGGACTCACCGCAAATAAGTCCTAGCTGTGGGCAGTGGTATAACTAAGCCCCTGTGTATATAAAATAATGTTCCAAAAATATATTGAACACACTGATTATGCAAGTTACTCTCAGAGTACTGTAAGGTAAACATACAGTATATAAAATTTGACAATTTCTTAAGCCCTTAATATATGCCAGACACTGTGGGCAAATCAAAGCTGGGTAAGGCCTTAAAAGACATGGACTCTAATGAGGGACAACACACATACACAGTAACTTTAATGTGAGGAAGGGTGAAAATAGTGATGTGACCAGACATCAATACTAGAGGAAATGGAGACTGCTTTATCTAGGTTAGATTCCATGGCAGAGCTATCATTTGAGCCGAACTTGAAGAATTTGCATGTGTGAAGATGAGAGAAGTGAAGGCAGAATGAATGCATTTCAATTTGAGAAAATGGCACAAGCAAAGGCATCAGATGGGAAAGGACCTCATAATAATGACATAAGTAAGAACTACTGTTTATTTTATTTTATGTTTTCTTTTAAATTTTTTAATGTTTTTAATTTATTTCTGAGAGAGAGAGAGAGAGCGTGAGCAGGGGAGGGTCAGAGAGAGAGGGAGACACAGAATCTGAAACAGGCTCCAGGCTCTGAGCTAGCTGTCAGCACAGAGCCTGACGTGGGACTCGAACCCATGAACCGTGAGATCATGACCTGAGCTGAAGTCAGACACTTAACCGACTGAGCCACCCAGGTGCCCCACAACTACTGTTTATTAATTACTTAGTGTATGCACACTTTTTAAATCCTTGCATCAAGCATGTGAGGTGGCTATTATTATTATTTGCACTATACAGATTGGAAAACTAGAGGGAGAGGGAAGTTAACTAAGGGGCAGAGTCAGTATTCTCACCAGGTCTGTTTAATTCCCAAACCAGTACTCTTAGCTCCTGGTCTTCACATCCAGGAAATAGTGGGCAATACAGCTTTTGTAGGGATGGACTATGTATGGGGATATGGAGTGGAAGACCATCCTGGAAAGGATTTATAGAGGACTTTTAGGAGGCAGTGAAAATAGATGGGGATGGACAGATGACAGGCTTGGAAGAATTGGCAATGAATTGTTCTGGGGACTAGGGAAAATGGAAGAAAACAAAGATGACTGAGATTTATATTTGGTTGCCCAAGGGAATAGAGGTGGAAAAGTGAGAAGAAACTTGTTTGGAGAGTTGAGGGGAGGAGGAACAATGGAGCGATCATTTTGGTTTAGGATATGTTACATTTGAAATACAGATGAGAGTGGCTCAGTTAAGCTTCTGACTCGACTTCAGCTCAGGTCATGATCTCATGGCTCGTGGGTTCAGGCCCCACATTGGACTCTGCACTGACAGTGTGGAGACTGCTTGGGATTCTCTCTCCCCCTCTCTGTCTGTCTGCTCCTCCCCTGCTCAATCTCTCTTTCTATCTTTCTCTCAAAACAAATGAATAAACTTTTAAAAAGTTTATAAAAAAATAAATAAAATACAAATGAAGGATACCATCGGAAATTTAGGCAGCAAATGTAACTTCTCATTCTATTAAGAGGTTTGGATTAAAAGGAAAACCAGAGGTGGCACCTGGGTGGCTCAGTCAGGTAAGCATCCAACTTCAGCTCAGGTCACGATCTCACAGATCGTGGGTTCGAGCCATGAGTCGGGCTCTGTGCCGACAGCTCAGAGCCTGGAGCCTGTTTCAGATTCTGTGTCTCCCTCTCTCTCTGACCCTCCCCTGCTCATGCTGTCTCTCTCTCTCTCTCTCTCTCTCTCTCTCTCCCAGAAATAAATAAAACATTAAAAAAGTAATAATTAAAAAGAATAAAAAAAATAAAAGGAAGACCAGAGGACAATGACTGGAGGTTGCTGACAACTATCAGAATCAACACCCTGACCTCAGAGGACCTATCGCCCCTGCATGTCATCAACGTTCTATATCATGGCATCACTCATTGCTTCACTCCATAGCCCCTTAGTGGCCGCAGCTTCCTTTACTTCTACCTCTGCTGTTCTCTCTTCTCACTGTATCTGATCTCTACCTGCCCTGCTAATCCTTTGACACCTCTGCACTCATCTGGGCCAACAGTCCCATTCTGTTTTCACTTGCCTTTCTTTCTAGCCTAGACATCCAGGTCAGGTATGTGAATTCTGTCTTCTCTGGCATCTTACCATATCTCTTCCCCTAGACATTACCATCTTCTCCATTCCACATCCAAAAGATCATTCTCTTAAGCAGTGGAGGCCCTGAGGGGCAATGGACTAATAATACTAATTTTAATAAAAACCATCAGCTCTAGAAAAATTATCCTGTGCAATGGGAATTAACACTGAAAGGGTCTCTGGCCCATAAAGGGGACCAAAACAGGCATATCTCATTGGGCTTACTTTGTGCCTGAAATCTATGGTACTCTTACTGGATAACATGCCCTAGGAATGAGCAAAGCAGGTACAATAGGTTAGGCCACCTTTATTCTAATTTTATCTTATTTCCAAACTTCTGAAGTATGCAGAGAAGAGGAATCTGGTATAGGAACCTAAAGAGGGAACAGCTTCGGAGGTCCCTTAAGGTGATAGTATATCGGGCTACTGTGTTGGCATCCTGTCTCTTCCCAAAACCAGACTGGTGAATAAAAACCCACTTTGGCTAGGAACTTGGAGGCAGCACTAGTCTTGATTGGAAACTTTGGCTTCCTCTAAACCTACACTGTCGTAGCTCCTGACTCGCCTCAGGTCAGCTGCTCATTTAGGGTTGGGACCTATGTTGTTTCTGCAGCTGAAGGCCCTTGGACCTTCATGTACATCGCACAGGGAGCCAGCAGAGGGAGTTGTGGTCCCAGAACTTTCTTCAGAGATTCTGGTTTCTGATTTTCTAAGAGATCTTCCCTGGCATCATCTGAATCAAATCTCCCTTGCAATAAGAATTTAACTTGAGATATGCCTGAGTTTGGTGCCAGACCCCTGGTGTGAGCAGATGGGGAGGTTCTGCATAGCTGTTTAAACTTGAAAGCCATAAGGAACTCTTGATTTCAAGGAAACGCCTGTTTACAGATCCAAATCAAGCAACTCTTGAGAAATGGGAGTGCCTTCTTGACCTCGATCCTTATTGATCTTGGTATCAGCACCTCCAGTGACGTGTCCTGAGGGGCGGGAGAAAATTAACAAGTGCCTTACACACAGAGAAAGAGAGGAGGCCTGACTGTTGCTGCAGAAAGTGTCCACTGGGGAGGTGGTGGTTGAGTGGGTAGCATTAAACAGTGAGTGTCCTGTGGGAAGTTCAGTGCCTGGGTGCAGAACTTTGCATCACCTCTGATACTGAATCAAAAGCAAGAAGGTTTGAAGGGGGCCAGTAAGGGACTTGTCAGGCAGTTGGCTAATGATCTTAATTTGAATAGAAAGCCTCTTTGAAAGGGGATGCAGCTTCTGCTAGATATTGTGAATTTCTGAATCACTAGGTTTGGTTCTGCTTTGGGGCACTCAAAAAACCCTGGCATTTCCAAACCAGTTTTCCCTTTTGCTTCAGGACGTAGATTACCCAAGCCTGCACTATGGAGAAGTGGGACGGTAATGAGGGCACCTCAGCTTTTCACATGCCTGAGTGGATGGTGAGTTCTTTGGTCGCTTTGCTTTTCCTTCTGTTTCTTGGTAATGAGGCAACCATTTCTGACAGGTGACAGGGATCACCTGTGACAAAGTCCCTACCAAGATGTGTGGGTGGGAGAGCAATTATTACTGTAAATTCTGATTAGCTCCTGTGTCATGGATCACCCCTGTTTCTTAATTGCAAGTGAAACTGGGAAAGGTCTGGGAGCTGCCTGGCCAGAGTCAGCTTACTGCCTGGCTGTGTGTGCTGGGCTGGAGAACTCCTAGTGCTGCTGGCAAACCGCATGGAGTGTGTTATCCTGGGAGTGCTTTGTGCTCTGTTTGCAGGCTAATGCTTAGTTTCTTTCTCATGGGGGTAGAGAAAAAGAATAGTGAGGGGGAAAACCAGAACTTGTAGTAATGGTGGTCTCTCAAGTCTCTGGAAAGATGTAAGATGTTTCTCCCCTAACTGCCCATTCTTTCCCTGCAGTCAAAACATTTCCCCATTCTTTATATGTATATTTCTAAAGGGCAGTCACTATAGCTCTCTCGATAGTGTTCTTCAAAATGCAATGTTTGCCCGATAGATATTTTTTATGTAATTTAAATATAAGGATTTATTTATTGATGAGAACTAGTACATAACATCTAGTGTTTTAGACCCAATTTCAACTTTTGATTTAAAATCTTTTAGCAACTATTCTCATGTTCCTAACTGTCTGGTCTCTCCTGGTTTAGCCTGATTTGTTACAATCTACACCAGCCTTATGTTTATATATATGATTTACCTATGGAAAACTAGTTAGACAGTATATAACATATTCTAAGTTCTTTTCAGTGTTTACAGAATTATGGACTTAAAGAAATTACCATCAGTAATGAGATTGCGTGTATAGTGAGCCTGGCAAAAGCCCAACTGAGGAGCCTGCATTTCAACTCTCATTGTCACAACTATTGTTTATTTTTTGTGTTGGGGTTATTGCTGTTGTTCTTTTTTTTTTTTTTTTTTAAGTTTATTTATTTTGATGGTGGGAGGCAGAGGGAGAGGGAGAGAGAATATCAAGCAGGCTCAGCACTGTCAGTGTGGAGTCCAACATGGGGCTGCATCCCACGAACCATGAGATTGAACCTGAGCTGAAATTAAGAGTTGGACGCTTAACCGACTCAGCCACCCAGGCATGCCTTGCTGTTGCTGTTCTTAGTGTTGTTTCAGAACCTTGTCCTTAGTTTTAAAATGTTTGATGGAAAGAAATCCTTCCCATTTACAGGCTTATATCAAATAATGCAGTGTTTTAAAATTGATGGAAAGGATTCACATAATAATTCTAGTTGGATTTTAAGTTTGTGTTTGAATCTCCAGCTACTCACTAATAATAAGAAAGAGGAGCACGAATTTTGGTTTTCTTTGCCACAGTAAGATATTAAGCTTTAGTACTTCTATAAAGGAATATTACAGAAGAATTCCATAGAACATTAGTATGTCGACTCAGAATCAATAAATGTTTTGTAGAGTTGCTATATTAAGGGTTAGTATATAACTCTTATTCTGATAATAGTCCTCACTACTTTATCTTCTCAGTATATCCTCTCCACAGGAGCTCCTACCAAACTTTTACTTCTTTTTATTTATGGGAACAAGAAAACTGTTCTAAACGAGTTAGTGACTGTTACTTAAGTGATATGATCTAGGACTTTCCAACTTTTAGAAGACATTCTTTAATAAAGCACAACTCTGTTTTCAATACGGCATTTCTCACTTAGAGATTTCTTGGCGCTTCTCTCTCAAAAACCAGGAAAATAACCTTTGATCAGCAATTTTTTTAACAACAGCAAGAAAGTGTAAGGAAGGGCTTGTCAGTTTTTTCATCTATCTTTTCCTTGCCAAAGATTAGCCTCTTGAGGCTTTCTTTCAGATACCACATAAGTCATTAATTTCTGACCTGGTCGGGAAGTAGTACTTCATTAGGCTGCCACTGATAGCCGCTTAGCCAGCAAAGTGGGCCACCGAGCATTCTCTAGTGTATATTGTCCATAGACCTTGCCTATGAAAAATTAGAGTGCTTTTTAATCCCCAAGAGAAAACCCTGGAACCATCTCCCATGTTGGGCCAAAATTTCAATTTATTGACCAAATGTCTGACTCATGTTCCAGTTTATATATTAATGTAATTAAATTTCGACTGAGACTGTCCTTGACTCCAAAGGAAACATTACAAAGCTTTCAAACCTTCTTTCAGGAGGAAAATTTAGCAGAGGAGGTGCATTGTAACAAGTCCCCCCCTTGTTAATGATCGACAGCAGTAAGACTCGCATACCCCTCAGAGAATAGGACTCAGACCACAGACAGCAGCTGCCAGTACTCACATCTCTGACTTCCATTAGGGAAATAAATAAACCAGGATGAAGTTCGAAGAACCCCCATCTTGAAAATTGATAAGGTAGACCTTCAAGTTAACATTCTGTCAGTCACTGGAAAACTTCTGGAGGCTCTGGTCCTCAGCTGTTTCCATGTGAAGGATTTTTTAGCCTTGTTCAGGAATTTTACTGCTAAAAGGTTGGGAAATGTATCCTTTTAGTAAAAGGTGAAAGATTTATACGATCTGAAGAGAAACCAGAGTATGGGAATGTATCCTTTTAAAGACTGTCCTTATTAATGTTTTTACTTCCCTTGAGAAATCTTTAGTCTATGCTGGTAGGTGAAATAACCCCTTTTATGTGTATGGAGATCAGCAGTAACCTTTTTGTTAAGTTTTTACATTTTAATATTTCCCCCTCCCATCCAAGCTGTCTGTAGTACTTGGTACTTTTCCATAGGAAATCTGATTGACTTTCTTGAGTACCCAGCCAGCTGGTTTCCCGGTTTTCTTGTGGCTAGAAATAATCTCTGTTTTAGGTGAAGAATCTGTTCAGGCAGCTTCTTTGGCTTGGAAGAGAGAGATGTGTCTAAGAATGCTTGAACCATGTCTCCTTGGAAGTGGAACAGAAATCTGTAAGGCATCTAGTAAATGATGGTGGAGGTCGCTTGACTATAACTCTGGGTCAGGATTGACACTTAAAGGCAGAGATCCATTTGAGAAACTGATGAAAACTATGGCCTTCTCCCCAGGAAAATATCCACATACACAAATGTTTGCATTCTGTGTTGGGGGGCGGTCTAGACATCCATTCACTCTAGGTGAAGGACTTGTGACTAAAAGGACAGAGATGTTAATATTTTGTACCTATGTATCATTATGTAGTCTCCAAAACCCTCTTATATACTCAGTACACATTTGACATAGGCAAAGTAGATATTTATTGTTCTCATTTTACAAATGAGGATTACTGGTGTTAAGTGCTGAAATGTTAAGAAATGGAGATAAAGAGAACCATTGATGATCATCCTTTGTAATACTGCTTTATATATTTGAAAAAGAATTGTTTTCCCTTGGCCTGATCCTCTTTAGGGTAAATAGATCTTCTTCCTCCTCACAAGTCCTATTTTTCTTAATGTATTAACAATCTATTCTTAACAGCTTTAAATTGTGAAAGTCAGAGTTAGACTGAGTTCTCTTTATATCCTGTGTTGGGTATAAAGAAAGGATCACCTCATTCTATTCTCTGACCTTTCAAGTAACCTTTTCTTTTCTGCCTCTGAATATGCCTCCACGGTTGTCGTCACAGAATAAAATGGTTGGCTAAGGAAAGAGTCCAGAGCATTAGGTCTGCTTTATTCATGCTTGGAGAAAGTGTTTGAGCAGTGGTTCTCAATGTGTAGTCCCAGACCAGCAGCATTAAATCACCTGGAAACGTGCTGGAAATGAAGAATCTTTGGCCCCAGCCACATTTACTAAATCAGAAACTCTGGGGATGGGGCTTAGCAGTGCCCTTTAATAAGCCCTGTGGGTAACTGTGATGCACCTAACATATGAGAACTACTTTGTTAGATAAACTTATTGAGTTGTAAGGCTTTTCCTGTCAGTAATAGTGTCCTAAAATGTCTTCTAGTTGGATCTGGTATAGATCTGCGGCTCCCTCTGTCTCAGGCCTATTCAGTTAAGCAATATGGACCAAAAAGTTCCCTTTCAGCTGAGCGAGGACAATCCAGAACCAGCTGAGAGGGTACTAGGAAGAGCAGAAGTTTAGAGATTCGTCATGCATGCAGAAAAAGACTGGTCTGTCTGTCTTGGTGAAATTATGAGTAAGGATCAGGATTGTCATGGGTGATGGCAAACATCATATTTGAGTTCAATTTCTCTTTCAACTTTTGGTAGTAACATTGGGCAGTTGCCAATTAAATAGCTGTTAGATTCCATATTCTATGATTAGCCATTTCAGAATTGTGATTTGATCAGAGCCCCTAAGATCATGTGGGATGATATAATTTCTGAGACTTGATCTAATAAGAAAGTAAATTTAAAGAGTAATTTTAAATCAATAAGTTTAAAGATAAATTAAGAGGAATGAGGTGGAGCTAGGACACCTGGGATTAGGACCAGGGGAGTTTTTGATATTCTGATTAATATCATAAGGTGTGGTGTCGTAGAAAGAACTTTGGCTCTGTCATAAACACAGGCTCCCATTCCAGTCCATCACTGACTTGCTGTGAGATCTCCAGCAAATCATTTGTTCTATCAGGGCTGCACTTCCCTAATTTGTCAAATGGGAATAATGATGCTGACTTTGTAAGATTCTTATACTGATTATTAGAAGTAACAAATACGCAGGGCTATGTATACATAGTAGGAACTTAATAAATATATGCTCTTCTCCCTTTATTCCATTCTTCCAGAGTCCTTTTCTCTCAAAGATTATCCTAGAAAAAGAATCTACCATTTTATGTTCTCTCTTGTGCTCAGTAAGCAGTCTCTATTTTTAAGGAAGAATTCAAATCACATTCCCACCCCTGTCTCTGTAACATATAGTTGAATGTGGCTTTCCTTTTTAGTGGGTCTCTTTGAGAAATTGACAAATAAATAATGTGATTCTTGCCCCTTTCATTTGACTCTTTATTTGCTATGTAACAAGGTCATTGTGATTCTGGGAACTCTGAGGAAATAGGAAACTCTCCTTTGTAGTCACACTTCCCATGAAACACGCAGTTTTTTGAAAAACTTTGAAAAAAAGCAAAGTCACTCACCACCTAATTCAGCAACAATCTTGAGTTGGGACTAGAAACCGTATGTCAAAACCTGTATAAAAGATGCACAATTAAGAGTAAAGCAACGGTGTGAGAAAGTTGATTTCCTTGGTGACAGCTGAAACCGTGTCCTCAGTCTGACAAACCCAAGGACACCGGGTGTAGAGGAGAGGCTGCCTCAGCATGTGGCACCATTTTCCCCCCTTACCTTATTAATAAATTCCCTCATTGTTTTAGTGGCTCTGTAGTTAATTTTTTTCTAATGAGACTAGGTTAACCAAAATCATCTGACATGGAAAAGGAGCAGGTAAGGTTAAAAAGGAACCTAATTAGCAAGTTAATTATAGTAGGCAAAAAAGTGCACTGGTTATATAAATAAGCTATTGTTATACGCATGCAAGTTGGGCCTTGTCAAGGGACTTGTTAAGGTTTAGAGGTCAGAGGATCATGTAATTAGGTGTTTAGGAAAAAAAATGAAAGCAAAACAGCTACCAGAATTAGGAATGGTTGATGAGCCACTAACAGAAATGCCTTATTAAATTGGGCTCTACTGCTGCCTCAGGGATTCCAGGGAAGGGTACCCCCCCCTCCAAAAAAAAAAAAAAAGCTAGCTAGAACCGGAGCCAACAGAATTGCTGATGCGGAAAGTTTAAAGGCCTACCCACAAGGGTCCCTGGACCGGAGAGGTGGCAGAAGGGCTGGTAATGTCACTATGCTGAGCAACAAGAAGAAATACATTGTCAATGGCAACTCTGGGATTAAAGCCCAGGTGAGGCTAAGCACTTATTTAGCTGGCTTGCCGCTGCTGTAGCCATTCTTATAAAAGGTCAGCTGCTTTTTCCTTCCTTTGCTGCTTTCATCCCTGCTTCTGGCATAAGGTGAGCTGCCCTTCTCCTAATAGACTCTTTCCCTCCCTTGCTTATTGGAATTAGGCAGTTCTCTCTGAAATGGAAAAGGACGGTTATCATAAAGGACCCTGATTTCACAAGGTAGGAAAGCTAGGGGTTCAGAAGGTTCCAGAGTACCCCACCTGGGGTAAGTAGATTACTGTATTACAAGATGAACTGTTGAGTGAAGAGTGTAATGGCATTTAAGGAGAATTGAGAATTGGGCCCCAGGGATGACCTACTTAAGTCCTGTGTTGTGGTTGTCAGAAAAAGATAAACATTTATTTCTTGGGGAAAGTATATATAACTAATTCTATATAAGTGGTTAGTCTCTTCCTAATATTCTTCTGTCTTAAAATGGAGGTCAGTGTCTAATGAGTAAACATGACTTAGGACCCTCTTCTGAGTGGAGAAAGCCAGCGTAGCCTGGTCTTCTTTGGTGCCAAAAGAAGTGGCGGGAAGAATTACTGTAAGTGGAGAAGACTGTAGAGAAGAGAGCTCAGCTTAGGAAACTGGATTCAGAAGATGAGCAGCCAGATGGTTTAGGTTTAGTGTTATTGGGGTAAAGTGGTGTGCGCCCACCCACCCCGATCCTACAAATCTACAGAAGCAGAGTGGCTGGCCCCCTCTAGCGGTGTGTGGGTGGGAGGGGGTTGTTAACATATCTGAGGCAGGGTTTATCTGTTACTTTCTTAAAAGGAGGCACTGCTGAAGTTAGTGACTCATCCTGGCCTTTGGAAAGTCAATTACTGCTCCTTTTCCTAGATGGGCCTCTGAGGGGGGAAAAACACATCTTTGTCTTGAACGAGGGTTGTGCGAAATGAAAGCCAGCATTTTCAGCTTGACTGCTAGCCCCTTCCCCATCTTTTCACCCACCTTCCCCCGCCCAGCTTTTTTTGCCCTAAAAATTTTTTTTAACTTTAGATTTGGCTTAGGCTTACATTTACTTAATATCCAACCAAGTACAGACAGTGAAGATAGACTAGGCTACTTCAGGTTCATTGTTTTAGCATGCGATTGCCTTCTACGTGCCAGGCATTTGTGCCTACAGATCTGTATCCTATAGAATACAGATAGATACTTATATTCAGTGTGGTAAGTGCTGTACTAGGAGAAGTATGTGGAAGTTCACGTATATCCCATGGGAGTGCATAGAAAGAGCACTTTATCCTTTTGAAATAAATTGCTACTTTAGCAAAATAATCAATTTTGCCATTTTTCACTTTGCAAAGAGAATTTTCCTATTACTGAAAACAAGTTGCAAACTCTAAGGTACTAACCCAAGCTTCATTTGTTGGTATAGCTATGAAAATGGTAGGAATTCCCCTAAAAGGTAATTCCCCTAAGCTAATTCAGTTTGGCATTAGTCTCTTAATTAGTATTAGTATTCAAATAACCCAATAGTTATTTGGGCAACCGAATAATTGCCTCTGACTGCAGGAAATACTAGCTGTCGGTTGCTGCTTTCATTCTGGTACGCTGTGTCTGTGTCCTCCCCATCAAGGAACCATCTTTTTTTTTTTTTTTTAAGTTTATTTATTTATTTTGACGGGGAGGGGTTGGGGGAGGGGCAGAGAGAGAGAGACAGAGAAAATCCCAAGCAGGCTCCACACTGTCAGCACAGACCTGACACGGAGCTCAGACTCACAAACTGTGAGATCATGAACTGAGCCAAAACTAAGAGTTGGATGCTCTACTGACTGAGCCACCCAGGTGCCCCAGGGAATCATCTTTTTATCATGAAAGGTAGTTGTGAGATTGTTGATCCTTCCTGCCTCTCTGCCACCTTGGATCCAGAATAATCCATGTAATTATACAAACATTCAATTAGAGCTAAAAAGAAAAAAGAAATGTTATTTATTGAATAAATTCTATGAACTTTCAGCTGGAACCTCCAACAATAGGAGAAAGGGATAAAATTGTAAGAAAATCATCAGTATTGGTCCAAAATGCAACCTCCAGAGCATTGCTGTCTATATACATTCAGTCCTGTCATCTGCTCCTTCTACATCTGTTGTGTTATAGTTAATAGATGATCAATCCTGTGGCTTTTAGGTATTCTATGATACCAACCATTAAAAATAATAAATATAGTATATTTACTATACTTATTAGTATTGAAAAGCTAATTAATATATTTCTAGAAAGCCTTTAAAAAGCTAGAGTGACTACCTGTAAGAGTTATAAGAACAGTGAATTGCAGAGGTAGGAGTCAGGGGTGGATTTATTGAATCTACTGCTATGTTTAATAGTTTATGTGCATTGCTTCATTTAATACTCTCTAAAACTTGTGAGGTAAGTACTTTTATCTTTGTTGTATTTATGAGAAAATGTGGATCACAAAACACCTTGACCAACATCACATAGCTAATGAATGGTATAGTCAGGATTTGAATGCAGCTTCAGAAAGTTCTTAGTGGAAAGCCCCCCCCCCTTTTTTTATTATTCATCCCATTTCCTGTGAGACTCTTAAAATCTGAAGACAAATCACTTTACCTTCCTGTACCTTGCATTTTTCTCATCTAGATATATGAATATTAGAATAGATAGTCTCAAAGACTCTTTCCAGCTTTAATTTTCAGTGAAACAATAGAAAGGAATATGACTCAACTTTCTAAAAATTTATTTTAACCAGAACATCCCATTCTCTCTTTTTATTTTTTTTGTCACAATTTTATTTTAAAGGTATATGGCCACAGAGTTGAGCAAAGATTTAAATTTGATAGGAACAGAGTAGGTAAAGAATGAAAAATCATTCAGTCCAAAAAGTCTTAACATTCAAAAAATGGGTTGGTAGAATTAGATCAACTGCAAAGGAAGATAATATCCTATAATGCAAGCCTTGAACTGCAATCTCAAAGTGAAGGTTGTTTTTCTTTATATAACTACAGTTCTTTTTCTTAGCAGATCCAATTTGCTGACCAGAAGCAAGAATTCAACAAACGTCCCACCAAAATTGGACGTCGCTCTCTGTCTCGTTCCATTTCTCAGTCATCTACTGACAGCTACAGCTCAGGTGAGTACTGAGCTGCTCTGGAGGCTAATTTGGTGTGATCAATGGACCTTCCTGTCCATCCAAGGCTAATTAAGTACCATCAAACCTGTGCTTTGGAATAAACACTTTGACTCTTCAGTAAAAATTTAGACCAAAATTCTGGATGGAATCTTGGGATTCCTCTTGCGGATTCAGGGTGGAGTCTAATAGAGGTCTTTTCTTCCAACAATGGCAGAAGAGGGTGATTAACACAACTAAATTCTGATTTATTCAGAGGATGAGCATATGTAACTCATTGATGACCTTCATTGAACAGCATGTATAAAGACTCGTGTTTTTCCATTCTTTGAAAATAAGAGGAGTTCCCCATCCCTCCATCCAGTACTTACAAATTAAGAAGGAAACTTTAATTGCCCCAAGAAACAAAGAAAACATTCAAGAGAGCCCTAGTTCTAGTGAGCCCTTTGCCTTCTCTTCTAAGCTATGCCATTGTATTGCTTGTCACTCCTTCCTTCCTCTGCAGTAGCATTAATTCAAATTATGAGCTGTGGAGCTGTGCTATCATTTAATGCCAGATCAGCTATTATCACGTAGGACCCCTTGAAGGCATTGGCCATTTGTGCAACAAAGCCTAGAATGTATCTGATCTAATATGGAGCTATTTTATTTTGCTTTTCTGTTGGAATATAGTAGGAAGCTGAATGTTTGCCCTAGTTATCTCTTCACATTATAAATAGTAATATTCTTTAGAAATATTTCATCATGACCTGAAATTTTATTTGTTCTTCACACAAATAGGAAAGTAGTATTTATGTAAAGTTGAAGAAAGCTTGTTTGGGAAGCTTTTAGGTTGAGTAGATTGTTATTTACACTTGTTATATTTCTCTTTTTATTCCCTCCTGCCCCCCACCCCTATAATGGAATGATGTAAATCCCTATGGATTTCTGTGTAAAGATACTGACTTGAGTAACTGTCTTATTCTACTGCAATAGCCAGTGTTGAAAATTCGTGAACTAGTTAATGTAACTCTGGAAACCAAACTAATTGTGAATTGTGAATTATAAAATGGTGGTTAAAATTTTAGACTGAGTTTGTTTAAAGATTGATACTAAACAATAACTATACTAAATTTTAACACCAGTTCAGTCTTCTCCCTACACGCTAGAGCCACATTTCCAATTGTGTTCCTGCAGAGAAAACCAATGCCTGCCTTCCTACTGAACCCCTATATGTAGGGAGGGTACTTATAAAACAAATACTTACCTAGAAAGTATGATTGATATCCTTGGTTTCTAAGTGAACACATAGTTGCCTAGTATACCTCATTAGTGAGTGATATTGACTGATGTCACTCTGGGAAACTTGGACCTTTTAGGTTGAACGACTCAAAAATTGTCAACCTTATATATCCATTTAAAGAAATTAAATTCAGGAGCATGGAGTCAAAACATTCTGGAGATAATAAAATAACTTAAGATCGGGTGCCTGGCTGGCTTAGTTGGTTATGTGTCTGTCTGCCTTTGGCTCAGGTCATGATCTCACAATTCGTGAGTTTGAGCTGTCAGTGCAGAGCCCGCTTCAGATTCTCTGTCCCCTCGCTCCTTGCCCCTCCCCCACTCTTGAGTGCTCTCTCTCAAAAATAAATAAAAATTTAAAAATTAAAAAAAAAGAAAAGAACTTAAGATCAATTATTCAACTTCCCACTGGATGCTAGAATTACCTTGATGGTATCCCTGACAAATGGCCATCTGGCTTCTTTGGGAGCATTTTAGATGATACGATGATTCTTGCTTTATCTAGTCATTTAGCTCTGATGAGCTCTTATATAATCCTTGGAATTTAATGGTTTTACGTAGAAATAAAAATCACCATTTTCAGGGGATCCCGTTGTCCTAGTTGTCCTCATCTGGATATATTCCAGATTAAGTATCCTTTTAAAAATATGCCTATGACTTTAATATTCCAGGTATGATCTGAAATAGTCTATAGGAAGTGATATTTCCATAAACCCAGTGCTTTAAAAATGAAGCCTAATGCTCTGTGATGACAGCTAGCTCAGAGCCTGGAGCCTGTCTCAGATTCTTGTCTCCCTCTCTCTCTGACCCTCCGCTGCTCACACTGTCTCTCTCTCTCTCTCAGAAATAAATAAAACATTTAAAAAAATTTTTTTAAATAAAAATAAAATGAAACCTAAGATGATGTTTGCTTCTTTTACAGCTGTTTCAGATACACTGTATCTCGTTTTGTTTTTGTTTTTTGTTTTTTTGCATAAACAATTGGCAAGCCCTGGACTGGCAGTTAGGAGAGACTGATTTTCTAGGCTTTGATCCATATGTGATTTGTTTGTGTGATCCTGGAAAACTTTCATAGCTTGTGATGTCATAACAGAGGCAGTGAGAAGTTATACGAGGTGCTACAGAAAGAGCTCCTAATCTATCAAATGAAGACCAAGAATAATGAAATTGACTCATAGCTTTCCAAATTTGATATGCAAATACATGTCAATTAAAAACTTGGAACCGTTTTCAGCATACATTATCATTGAAGCGACTACAGAAATTAACATTGGAGAGCCCCAAGATCAGTCTCTGGACCTCTTCTCTGCTTATACTCTCCCACATGAGCTCGTGCAGCCTCGTAGTTATAAATACTGTGTATTGATATTGGATTCTCAGATTTTATCTCCACCTCAAATCTCTCCCCTATACACTCAATCCATGTATCCAACTGCCTGCTCAATCCTTTCACTTGATGTTTTATAGGCATCTCAAATGTCCCATGTCTTAAAAACGGAGCTCCTGAATTCTAAGCTTGCCTCTCTTCGGTTTATTCACAGCACTAGAGCTAGATTCATTCTCTTGAAATCAGTCAGTCAAGTAATATCAAGTCTCTGTTCCAAACCCTCCAATGGCTTCTCAGTCTCACTCTAAGTAAAGGCTAAAGTTCTTACAATGGCCCATGCAGCCCTTTCCCTCCCATTACATTTCTAGTCACATCACTACATTCCCGAACCTCCCTCCTCTTCATTTCACCCCAGCCACACTAGTGGCTCCTTCCCACTATTTTGTTATTCTGAAATATGCCAGGCACTTTCCTGCTTTAAGTTCTTTGCACTTGCTATTTCCTTTGCCTGGGGTCCTTTAAGATATCCTAGTTGGGTATCCTGCCTCCTTCAGTTCTTAACTAAAAGTCACATTCTCCTTGAGGCCTATTCTGGCTATTCTTAAAATTGTACAAACATCCCACCCAACACTTCCTATCAAAGTTTCCTCCTTAATTTTTCTCCACAGCACTTATTATGTATACTATGTATTATAATTTATTGTTATCTTTCTCTCCTTACTTGAATATGAGATCCATGAGAGTAGAGATTTTTGTCTGTTTTTGTACTGCTCTATTCCCCACATTTAGAAATGTCTAACCTAACAAGTGCTTGATTAATAAATGTTGATGAAAGGTGTCCAGAGACATATACTTTATATTCTTGTTGAGGTCTGTGGTACACCCTCATATACCCTCTGATATATACCCACACTCTGATATAGTATGTGAACAGCTAGAAGAAGACTTACGACATTTCAGAAAAAGGTACCTTCCTATCCAGAGTGCTTGTTTTGCTGAAGTTACCTGGAGGCTTGGGTAGTCTATGGCCTACTCTCCCTGCCTAAAGATCCTAGGCCAAGTTTTGTCATGCTTTCATTTCGAAGCCTCTACCAGCCTTTCTCAACCAGAGCTCCTCTTCAGAGTCACAGAACACAGAAAAGGATTGGAGAGACTATTTTCTCTCTAAAGGATGTTTCATAACTAGTACACTTCCAGATGGATAGAAGTGAATTGATAGATCTGATGGATGCTCCAAAGCATTAGGGCTTAATTCTAGTGGAACCCAGGTCGAAAAAGGGTACATTAATTCCTGAAATTCCTGCTTATTCTTGAAATTGTTTATAAGAAATGAACTTCTAGGGGCGCCTGGGTGGCTTAGTCGGTTAAGCGTCCGACTTTCGCTTAGGTCATGATCTCGCGGTTCGTGGGTTCGAGCCCCGCGTCGGGCTCTGTGCTGACTGCCAGCTCGGAGCCTGGAGCCTGTTTCAG
>NW_024080640.1:2620796-2780499 GCF_003009895.1 Hyaena hyaena
AAAAAAAAAAAAAAAAAAAAAAATTAAAAAAAAAAAAAAAAAAAAAAAGAAATGAACTTCTAGAAACTTTCCCTAAGCACAAAACCTTATAAAAACAGATGAACAGATGAGGCTTTTCTTCAAAATCAAATCAATCTCAGTGATATATTTCTGAAAAAGCTGTTTTTGCAGTGAGTAATTGGTTAAAGATAGGAAAGCTGAAGTCCCTTAGTTCATAATTGGTTCTTATAAAACTTATAACATATTTTCAGATTTTTCCAAGTAACAAAGTTTTGTTTGTTTGTTTGTATCTTGGTTGCTAACATAGCTTTTCACATATTTCTAGAGTGTTATTCATCAGTGAAATCTGCTGCACATTGACACACAGGTCTCTACTGTTATTTCCATTACCAAATGGATAGATTGGGCCTAAGAGGCATTGTCTGATTTAAAATAGTCTAATAGGACTAATCCGGGAGTCTGACTGCTTCTTCTAGCAATAACTCACAATGTCACAGCTGCTAGGAGGTAAGGCTTAATCAGGCTTGAGCCATAGAACATATGTGTGTGCATGTTCTATGGGATAGACTATAGATTAGCGATTCATCAAGTTATGTTTTGATTCTGGGTTATCATGAAACAAGAGAACACCCCGTGGTAAAGTTATATTGCACTTAATTATAACTTTTCTACATAGAAATTGAATCCTTTTTTGACTCTCGTTTATTCATGAGGTTTTTCTGGTGGTAGTTAGGGGAAAGAGAGAGTATGAGAGAGAGTGGATCTGTTATACTCCCTGTTTTACAGTTGGATGAATTGAAAATTGGTCACAACCAATTAGAGGTAAAGCTAGAGCTAAGGTCTCAGGCTGTGCTTCAGTTGGCTATTGCCTTGATTATCAGTTGTTCATTTTTAATTGAATTATAACTCTGGGCTTCAGAGTGTGATAATTAAAAATGCTTTAGAAATTATGCAGCATGTGTATACATATGTGTTGGCTTTCTCTAAATTTTCCTAGGAAGAAATCTTTAATACTATCTCAGATAATTTCATGAATGTGTTACTTTAAATATAATGACAGAAAGAAGTATGGATTCAGAAAACAAACGTCATGCTAGATCAGAATAATCTTTCCACTGTGTTGCAGAAGTAATACTCTCTTGATCTGGGCCTGTCAGCGGTTTTTCATTCACATTAATACAATCTAGACAACTGATATTTTAGGTTCTCACCTGATAACAGGTCTGTATAAAGGCTCTTTGAAAACAAATCCATTGTGGCTCAAATAAAAACATTGATTGAACTAGCTATAACCATTTGGCTACTGTGAAGAAAATCAAATACTTGTATTTGGGGATTTTTTTTTTGTTAGAATAGGGAGGTGACATAATAATTTCTTCTTGAGATAGAAGAAAGCAAATCAAGCCAAAAATTGGATGCTTCTCCTAAGAGGAAATGTTTGTGCTTATTTTTGTTGTTGTTGTTTGCTTGGTTTTTTGAATTTTTTTGTTTTTTTTTTTGTTAACCCTGACTCATCCTTAGAAGTTAGAGAGGCAAAGGAGAGGAATGCTATTCTGGGTAGAGTGAGGACTTCGTCTCAACCTTTTTCATCACTGCCAGACAGCCACCTGCTCTTGGTTAGATTAGTATATGACAGAGGTAGAAAAAAAAAGAAACTGCTAAATAATATTGTATGTATGTCATTCTTTTCCCATTCAAAATACTGAAGCTGATGGGGTGCCTGGGTGTCTCAGTTGGTTAAGCATCTGACTCTTATTTTTGACTCAGGTGATGATCTCATGGTTTGTAAGTTTGATTCACACATCAGATTCTGTGCTGACAGTGCAGAGCCTGCTTGGGATTCTCTCTCTCCCTTTCTCTCTCTGCCTTTCCCCTACTTGCTCTCTCTGTCTCTCTCTCAAAAATAAATAAAACTTAAAAATCCTGAAGCTGAGTAAGAACCTTTAAAGATGTTATTTCTGGTATTGACTTAAAAATATAGGCAAAAGCCAACACTAATATTAGGTATCATTTATTGAGTGTTTAATTATTGATACCAAGCATTGCATTAGCACTTTACATTATCTTATTTAATCTTCTCAACAACTTGACTCTGACAAGTCATGTCTTCCAATTTATAATCTGCTTCATAACACATATTACAACCACGGGAAAAGAAAAACTATAATTAATTTTGAAATGAGTTATTTCATGTCTGACTCACCCATTAGACTGAAAACTCCATGAAGATGAAGACAGCCATATTTGTTCTGTATACTCAGCACTTAGACTGTACCTGGGACATGGTAGATACCTGATAAAATTTGTTGAATGAACAACTGAATGGTGAATGATTGGATTCATGAACGAATTCTATTAATCTATTAACTAATTCTATTAATCAATTTTATTAATCAGGTTCTGGAATGCCTTTGTTTTATATACCCAGAAAGAGAGGCTGAGACTTCAAAGTCTGTCTGACTCCAGATCACATAATCACTATATTTAAATAGTAGTTGAGGAACATAGAAATTGTCATGCTTTTGGAAAAGGATTTGAAATTTCAGGACATTCTGAATGTAAACACTTTCTTCAAAAGTGATTATACTATAAATTATGATTAAGATTAGGGATGGCCATTGACTTTCCTCCCTCAGGTGGTAGAAGCATGGTTCTCCTAAGCCTCCAACACATAAACTATTTCTCAGTATTGATTAGTGAAACAGAGGACCGCCCAGGAAGCTGTTTCTGGGCTCTGTTGCCAAAGGTACTTTGGCCTCTTGCTCACCCTAGGAGGGAGAACCGCAGACTTTTTGTACTGATTAGTTCCTTTCAAGAACAAAGTCTCTTTGGGGATTTACTAATTCCCTCACCTCCCTTGGTGCCCATGTTCATTCTTGTTGCCTCGTGTTAGGACTTTGCTCTAGGGCAGTTTTCCAGTTCCAAGAGAGACACTCGGGCCCCTGCTGCCCAAACATTCTGTAGTGCCATGCCCGATTAGCTGGGCAGGGTCAGACTTGCCTTTTACAGCCTTCCCAGGTATAGATCCTTTGCTAAGAAATCCCAGAAATGCCTTAATTCTCTGGATGTAAGTACATCAGAGCACCATAGACCTTAGGAGTTCTGAGCATTTGCGGCTTTCTCCCCTTAAAAGTGATGGAAGTACTTATCCCGTTGAGAGATATGTAATGCTTTATAAATAGAGCTTTATATCCCCCAACCTCCCCTCCCCCTCAAAAAAACACAAAGGGCACCTGGGTGGCTCAGTTGGTTAAGCATCTGGCTTTGGCTGAGGTCATGATCTCGCACGTTGGGTCTGCTTTGTGCTGACAGCTCAGAGCCTGGAGCCTGCTTCAGGTTCTGTGTCTCTCATTCCCTCTGACCCTCTGCTCACACACTCTCTCTTAAAAATAAACATTTAAACACACACACATAGCACAACAACCACCACAACAAACCTTGAGGACTACTTAGGAAGAAACCATCCTGAGAAACTTAAACGTCTATCATGGAAGGAGGCAAGTGATTAGCAGCTACAGATTTATATAATGACTAAAACGGCCTCAGCTAAACATGTGAGTAGCGGCGGCAGCTGCCTCTTAGCCACAATCACAAGCCTTAGACTTCCCACCCTCTAGCATATACTGCTAAATGGATTAATCATCAAAGCATGTAAGTATACCAAAAGAGGATTTATTGACTTCTTTGGGAACCTGAAATGCCTACTGCTTGGTCCACTGAGGCCAGCAAGAAGGGAGAGCACACTGAATACCTCATTGTCAATATCTAATTGGGTCTTCAGGCACAGTTCAGCCTCATCAGAGCCAGTTCTGAAAAGAAAGCCCTGTTATGTCAGACAAACACTTTTTGTGTGATTCTTAATTACTTTCCCATGGGTTCCTTGTTTTCTAGGTCTTATCTGCTCAATTATTGTACTAAAACACAAATTACATCAGGCATCTAAGCAGCAAAGAAGGGCAGCTAGGATCCCAGAAACCCATAGGTTACTGACAATGATCTTGCATTAAGAACTTTAACCTACTGCTACCATGGTGTAAGCTCTCTCTTCTTGCATATTCAAGGACCTCTCACATTCTGAAGATCTTTAGCCCTAGATAGTTAATGCTGTCCAAGGGGAATGTCTTTGGCAACCTCTCTCAGCTTCCTCTTTCTGACCTGTGGATAGCACTTTCCTTAGGAGGTGGTTGAGCTAGCTCCATAGTGCCGTTTAGGTGCCTATCATTTAGGTGTACATCTGTGTGGTGCTGGATGACTACAGAAGCCTCAGTTCGCTCCATGGTGTAGAATTTCAGAGGAAGCCATTTGTTTCCCTGACGCTTTTTATCTATCATTTCAGCGGCTTCATATACAGATAGCTCTGATGATGAGACATCTCCCAGGGACAAGCAGCAAAAGAACTCTAAGGGAAGCAGTGACTTCTGTGTCAAGAACATCAAACAGGCAGAGTTTGGACGAAGAGAAATTGAAATCGCTGAACAAGGTAAAGAAAGCAAGCACCTTTTCTTTTTCATGCTGTCTATGTCTTTTTGTCCATGTTAATCCCTTTTTATGTCCTGGGGTCTAGTAGCTTGTGAAATTTGAGCATGGTTTTAAAGAGGGGCGCCTGGGTGGCTTAGTTGGTTAAGCGTCTGACTCTTGATTTCCGCTCAGGTCATGATCTCACAGTTTGTGAGTAGGAGCCCCCGAATCAGGCTTTGCACTGGTAGTGCAGAGCCTGCTTGGGATTCTCTCTTTCTTCCTTTCTCTCTTCCCCTTCCCCAGTTGCCCTCTCTCTCTCTCTCCAAATAAATAAATAAACTTAAAAATAAAGTGTGGTTTTAAAGAATACTTAAAAGAAATCTGAACTTAGGAAACACTGTAGAGAAGGGGTATACTCTGGTGGGTCTGTAAGGAACCCCTGTACCAGGAAAAGGGAGAGAAAGTGGAAGATTAGGATATTGGGAGTAAGAAGTCTGGAGCATTTGCCTTGGAAAGTCTCTTATAAAAGAAAAATCAGATTCAATGTCTTGGTTTCTTGAGAAACCCAGTCTAACAAAGAACCTGATCAGGGAAAGAATCTTACTTTAAGAGAATAAGTTCTTCTGTTTATTCTTTCTCTCTCATTCCCTCCTCTCTAATACTGCTGTGTACGTATTGTGCCCTTTCAGAAATGCCTGCACTGATGGCTTTGAGGAAGAGAGCTCAAGGAGAAAAACCTTTGGCTGGAGCCAAAATTGTGGGTTGCACACACATCACTGCTCAGACTGCTGTGAGTCCTTTTCCTTTCTCCACATAATAATAGTTAATAATAGCCACCAGCTATTGAGTACTTGCAAAATGCCAAGCTGTAGGTTAAGAGCTTAACAGGAATTAAGTCATTAATCCTCATAATGGCCATGTAAAGCAGCTATTCTTGTTTCTACTTTACAATGAGGAAACTAAGGCTCAGGGTGTTTAATTTGCCCGAGGTTATACAGCAAGTAAAATCATAGAATCCAGGTTTGAACTTCAATGTATCTGACTCCCAAGTTTATGCTTTCTGCGTGTGACACTGCTTCCCCTCATCTTCCCTTCCTGTGTCATTTCTATAAGGCAGCTCTCTTAGACTGCTTACAGTTGCAAGTAAAAGAAAACCTGATTCAAACTGGCTCATACATAAAGGAATTGATTATATTACATAGTTAGGAGTTCAGAGGTAAGGTGGATTTCAAATTTAGGCTCTCAGGGCTCCAGTTTCATCTATCTATAATTTTCTCGGTGCTGCCTCTTCACTTGCTTATTACTTCATCCTCAGGATCATAGCAAGATGATTGCAGCTCTTTAAGCCATCACAAATGGACATGAAGAGTAAGAAGGACCATTTCTTCTTCTCCCCCAAGAGCAAGGAAACCTTTCCCAGAAGTCTTCCAGGACATTCCATCACATGTCATTGAACAGAACAGGGTCACATGCCCATGGCTTACCAGTTCTGGCAAGGAGACTGGGGTTACCATGATTGATTCAGACTAGTGACTCTTACCCCTATCAGATGTAGTGTCTCCTTTTTCTAAAAAATATTTTTGCAATGCCTCTGTATTATCTTAAAATGATATTCGAACATAACACACCTCAGTTCATACAATTATTATTAATATAAAATCATAACTGAAATATGAAGGAGGAATGAAAGAAAAATAATTTATAATGAAATAATGTGTATTTCAGTATATAAATGCTTGGGCACAAGTATAGTGGAATACTCAGATATTTGTACTTCCTCAGAGCATTATTTGAATGAGAATGTCACAAATGTAGATAGAAATGTTTTACTGGTTCTAGAGCATCAGAGTGACATTGCGGAATTATACGTTTTTATGAATCATAATAAACTATAAACAACTTTTTTACAAATCTCTGAGCAGCAACAATAACAAGTGTCTGTTTTCTCTTAATTAACACAATTGTTGCATTCCTGGAAAAGCTATTATTATTTTGTATTAAAACTACAAGAGTATTTTTTGTTAATGTGTCAGATGGAATAAGGTTCTAAGTTTAGAACTTAGATCATTATAAATAGGTTTCTCACCCATGTGAACTTTCATTGGAACATTTGAAAACTGTACTAAGTATGGCATGGTTTTTGTTGTAAGAGACTGTCCTGCATTTTCAAAATGTCAAAATCTCTGGTCCTGATCACTAAATGCCACTAGCATTCCCCTCCCAATTATTGTGACAATCAAAAATGCCCCCGCACTTTTCCAGAGCTCCTCTGTTGAGAATCACTGACTCAGAGCCATCATCAAAGACATAAGAGATATTGAATTGCCAACCATAATGAAAACACTACAGCAAATTGGTGTATTGAGAAATGGTCTGAAGTCATTTATATGATTTATAAGACTCAGGTCATCTGTATGGTTAGATCAACTTTCGAAAGACTGTCTCCTGAAGCATAACACTTATTTATATGGTCACATTCCTGATTAAGTACAGAGAGAGTCCTTAAGACTCAGGCAGCTACTGCTAAGACCTTTACCATGAGACTTTTCCAGATTACATGTTCTCTAAGGGGAAAAAACACCTTGAGTGCCCAAAATTAATATAATAAATTGAAAAGCTATCTCTTTTTGGAGCTACAGACTAATGAATCGAGGCAGAAACACTCTTGGAATCTTTTTTGGGCTTCCCCAGTCAGTGACATGAGACTTCAGTGTGGTGGCTTAAAATAGTAAGTGCTTCTGTACTGTCTCATGTTGCTAAGTTGTATCTAGTCTCCTTTTTACCCCCTGGGTCAGCAAATATTACCACCTTTCAAGGCTCTCTTCTACTTTCTCTTGAATGGAGTAATCAAAATTAGTTTACCAGTTTTAACGTCATTTCATTGTTCCTCCCGGCGTTTTTTTTTTTTTTTTCCCCCTTTAAAAAAATAATTACACAGGGGTGCCTGAGTGGCTCAGTCAGTTAAGCATCTGACTCTTGATTTCGGCTCAGGTCATGATCTCCTGTTTGTGAGTTTGAAGCCCGAGTTGGGCTCTCCACTGACAGTGTGGAGCCTGCTTGGGATTCTGTGTCTCCCTCTGTCTCTGCTCCTCCCCTGCTTGCACACTCTCTCCCTCACAACAAATAAATAAACATTAAAAAAATAATAATAACAAAGGAATTTTGCCTTGTTTTGATTTTAATCTCTGTTTTCTTTTTCTGATTACAGAAGTAGTTAATGTTTATAATACTCAAGCGTTACCATAATCTGTAACATAAAGACAGTCTCCTATGATCCCATGTTCCAGAAATAACTATCATTGTTAGTTAATGGTTTCCTATCCATGTTTCCAATAGACTTGGATCTATTTATATTTTTTAGGCATGTTTCCCTAGTTCCTTCTAATAACCAGGTTCCTGTGTTACTCTCTCTAAACAGTCATGATTGAAAGTCAGGTTAAATCAGCTTCTAAGCTCTGTCCTCCTTCCACTCCTACCTAACTTCACTCCTGTTTGAGCCCTAACAGCTAGCACTCTCTACTTGGAATTCTTTGTTTATTTTATTTTATTTTATTTTGAATTTTTCTTTAAAAAATTTTTTTCTCTTAATGTTTTATTTATTTTTTTGAGAGAGACAGCATGAGCAGGGGAAGGTCACAGAGAGAGGGAGACACAGAATCAGAAGCAGGCTCCAGGCTCTGAGCTGTCAGCACAGAGCCCGATGCAGGGCTTGAACCCACAAACCGTGAGATCATGACCTGAGCCGAAGTCAGATGCTTAGCCGACTGAGCCACCCAGGAGCCTCTAGAATTCTTTTTTAAAATATTTATTTATTTTTGAGAGACAGAGAGTGCATAAGTGGGGCAGGTGCAAAGAGAGAGGAGGACAGAGGATCTCTGCCCTGACAGCAGAGAGCCAGACACACAGGGCTTGAACTTGAACTCAACCGTGAGATCATGACCTGAGCCGAAGTCAGATGCTCAACCAACTCAGCCACCCAGGCACCTCCAAGTTTGTTTTTCTTTAATTAGAGCATAATTAGACTTTTAATTTAGCATTGAAATATTAGAAAATGCAAGTTTTACAACATGAAAAGTACCAGTCCTGAGTTAACTACTGTCAGGAAATTTAAACTTCAGCAAAAATTAAGATTTTTGCTTCCTATGAGAGAAGAGTGTAGCAAAGTGCCCAGGTTTCATGCCTGTCTTTGAGCACAGCTGACCAGGTCCTTGCTCCGCAGTCTTTCTTGTGAGCACTGGGTAGAAACCCCTGGAAAAGAGTGTGAAATCTACTTGTGCCTGAGGTTATTAGAAGTTCCAAATGGACATACTTTCCCACACTCAGCCTTTACCAATTCATAGAAATTCTAGCTATTTTTTTCTTCTCCTCATGTGTGGCACCCACATCTTCCGCCCATGCTCTGTCAGAGGTAAGACAGTGTGTTCCTTGTCTCCTTAAAGGGATTTGTCACTTTGGAGTTCAGTGCACTTGATTGCTTTGATGGGCTCAAGAAAAGTTAAGGTTTTATAGATTATCTGGCTGTTCTTGTTAGGATAGGAGCTTTTCTTGCAGCTTCCTTAAGGAGAAACACAATCGTTTATTGGTGGTTTTTCAAAAATGTTTTGGCTCAAAAATCCTTGGTTTAATTAAGACTTATAAGGAGGCCCAATATATTAAATAGGTGGAAGAGCACAGAGCTCAGCTGGAGCCCTCCCCCATGCCTACCCCCAACCCTTGCCCTCTACTCAAAACATTGAGGAATTACTATAGAGCACAGTGTGAAAATCGCTGGCCTTAGTTATTCCCTGATATACTTTCTCAGTATCAAATATATAAACTTAATGTCCTTGACCAGTTGTTTGGCCAGCCTTGCTCATCTCCTGCTTTCTCTTGAATACAGGTGCTTATGGAAACCCTGGGTGCGCTGGGGGCACAGTGCCGATGGGCAGCCTGCAACATCTATTCCACTCTCAATGAAGTGGCTGCTGCTCTAGCAGAAAGTGGTAAGGTTTTTTTGCTTGTATTGTATGCCTTTGGCTACAGTAAGTCTCTGAAAAGTTCCATGGACTCAATATAAATCTTTAAGGAAAATTAACATTAAAGTTGCTGTCTTAGGGGAAATGGATCCCGATTCTTGATGAGTATGCTCTCCTCTGGGCTTCTCTTGTTAAACATGATGAAAGTAACTCTGTTATTTTACAGTTGGCATATATCTTCTTGTGTCTAATATTCCCTTATTAGTTACTTTTTTGCCTTGACTTGCTAATATTAGAGCACCAGTGAGCACTACTCATTGTCTGAGGTCATATGGATTAGAAAAGAAAGTGCTTCAGGCATAGTTTTGTGGGTCTGCTGGTTTTTACAGCAGTTTGCCCTGATTTGATGTTTGGTGTTTCTGCTTAAGCAGTAAAAAGGACTTGACCTGGCAGATTAATATTTGATCACGATGACTACTGACACAGAAGGACGAAAGAAATAGAGATATTTAGACTTTGCCAGTTTCTTGCCTTTGCTCTGTGGCAGCAAAGCACAGATCAGGGTACCAGATGCTCGTTGCTTCAGAGCTCTTGAGAAATGCTGAGAAAGCTCTGTAGTGCGTGCATGTCTCTCCTGCTGGTGCTTGAGTATTTCATTTTTTATTTCATTTACATTCATTCATTTATAAAATTTTTATTAATGTACAAGATATGTATATAAATGTGCAGAGATATTAAATATATACATTCTGTTTTTCTTTTCAACAAATATTTAATGACCTGCTCTAAGAGATATAAGGACAAATGAGACCAGGTCTTTGCCCTAAGATTCTTATATTGTGGTTGAGAAGAAAAGACACATATGCAAATAATGATAATACAAGGATATAGATGATAGATGCCACAACAGATCAGAAATCTACATTCAGTGCACAAGCAAGTGGCTTATAAAAGTTCAGATTCCATCAGAGATCACTTACAGCTGAGTTAATCAGGCTTTGTTAGGAACATGACATTTAACTGGGCTATGACAACATTTTAACAGATGGAGAAGAGTGTAAGGGTTTTCACCATGAAGAAGATGGGATGACTAAAGTTTAGATGGAGGAAAGATCAAAGTGTAGTTGGAAAATGGTGAGACTTCCAGTTTGACTGGATCAAGAAGTACTTAACTTCTGGTCTCTTCTTTTTTCCCTTAAGTCATATTTTTAGCATCCATCATATTCTTGTACCTTTTGTTTGTCCTCCTTGGTATATCAAGAGCAAAATGACCACCAAAGACAAAGGAGTGGATGAAGGGGTTGAAGACAATGCTAATCAGTGAAGAAAGTCAAGCCAAGGAGTAAAGCAGAATGAGAGAGTTTGGAGATGGGGAAAACCAGCATCTTGTCAAAATTTAAGGGCAGCCCTTTTATCAGGCTTTAATGGTTTCTCTTTGTTATCTTTTCTCAGGATTTCCTGTTTTTGCCTGGAAAGGAGAGTCAGAAGATGACTTTTGGTGGTGCATTGATAGATGTGTGAATGTGGAGGGCTGGCAGCCAAACATGGTGAGTTAGATTTCTGCTAGTACAATTCCTAAGGGATCTGCTGGGGACAGAGAAGGGGACTGTGGCAGGGGAGAGGGTGTCTTGACATGAACTGAAAATGCTTCCTTTTCTATCTGATATACCTGTGCTTCCAGCAGAACTGTGTGCTTATGATTAGGGTACCCCAAGAATATTGAACTTAGCCTCAAAGTGCTATGTTGGTGCTGATCGTAGAAGCATTTATATTCATCAGCAACATTAAAATACTGCTCAGAGTTCACACATAGCTGTTTCAAAAGCAAAGTTAATGAGTTATCATTCCCTTCTACTGCTTACCTCTTATCCAACAACAGTAATCCAAATGTACATGCACATGGCATGCGCGCACGCACGCATACACATACACACAAAGAGCTCCTGTGGTGCTTAGCTGTTCTCTAGAGTTACATGCTGAATTTATAGTAAACCTGAAGAGATTCCAAGTTCAAATTTCTTCTCTTTATTCTGTACTTGAAGAAAAATGACGAGGCAAAACATTTGGGGTTTTTTATTTTGCTTCATTTTATTTGTGTTTCATTTTTGAAAATCAAGTTTTTGATCAAGTTTTTGAAGGCTGATAGCACATTAGATTTCACTGAGAAGCAAAAAGCTGCACAAAATATGAGGCACTCCTACTTCATAAACATTTCTGTATATGAAAGAGAAGAGAAATTAGGGAATCAACTGGAAAAAGAAGGTCTGCTCCAGCTATTGCTTGCTGCTGCCGGTTGCAGAGCAGGCCTCACTTGGTGCACAAAGAGAGAAGCATCCTCTTTCTGGATTCTGTGATCCAGGTTACATTGCACCGTGTGCTGGTGTGAGGAAGCTGGTTAATATCCTGCTTAAAGGGAGGGAGGAATCAGCTGTGAGATGAGTCAGCTCATTCCCACAGAGTTGAACAGGGACTGGAAGGAGTTTGACTGACAGACCTAAAGGAGATGTGCTGGGGGGTTTCTGTGGGGAATAAAACATTAATTTTAGAGTGGAGAACTTGAGGAGGATATGGGATTGCAACTAGGGCGCATTTACAGACTATAGAGCCAGCACAACCTGCTGGAAGAGCTGATGAAGAAAGTAAGCAAGGATAAAAGCCTTTGTAACCCCAGAAAGAGAGCCCATTCCTGTAGGGATCCGTCAAGATCAAGTACTTTTACTTGCTTTCCAATCTCAGGAAGACTCCCTAGTGGCAAGAGTTTTCTGCAATAGAATACCATGGTATAGAATTATGGGCTACCATCATTAAATAAATACGAGGGATAACAACTACCTGCCTGTAGATCCCTCTGTTAAAAGAAAAGTGGACCAGAATAGTGGGACTTGAGACAAAGAGTTTCTAGTTGCTCAGGCTTTTTTGTCTCTGATCTTTTGTGTGGATAGGGATCAGAAACCCTGTTCTTTTTTTTTTTTTTAATATTTTTTATTTCTGAGAGAGAGAGAGAGAGACAGCGTGAGCAGGGGAGGGTCAGAGAGAGAGGGAGACACAAAATCTGAAACAGGCTCCAGGCTCTGAGCTGGCTGTCAGCACAGAGCCAGATGCGGGGCTGGAACCCACGAACTGTGAGATCATGACTTGAGCCAAAGTCGGACGCTTAACCGACTGAGCCACCCAGGTGCCCACAGAAACTCTGTTCTGAGGAAGGCTTTCTACTAGAAGAGAGTGAAGCGTTAACTTATAGAATAAAGCGAATGTATTTTAATGAGAGTCTTGTCTTGGATCCCTGCTCTCAAATAAACTTTAGTTAAGTCAGGAAAAGAGATTAAGAGCAAGACTAGAAGCAAAAAGAGTTTAGGTGCTAGACGTGAAGTGGGGGAGTTTGTGTACCCAGGGGCCCAGCAAGGCACTGGGGGCACTTGTGGTGGAGTTGATATTTGATGAGACTCCAAAATGGGTATGTGCCAGTACGGAGCAATTCAGTTCTGTGGGGACTTCAAAGGGATAACGATTTGGAAAGCCCTGCTAAGCCTTTCTGACAGATAGGTGAAGGGCTGAATGAAGTGCCACAGCCTAGGGCCTAAGAGCATTCTAAGCTGGTCTTTCTTTAGCTTATTTATAATTCAGAAACTTTCCTCTGCTGATGAAAGCTCCAGTGGGCATGGCATTGTGTTTATCTTTAATCCCAACCTGAAATAGTGATGAGCTATTCAGAGGCATGCTTGCACACCTACATGCTGCACAGTTCCCTGGTTATTTTTAATTTGGTTTATAAAGAGTGTGAGGTTTCGCTAGGCAAAACCCTTCAGTGCTGCCTGATATTTTGGGTAGGATAGTGCCTATGCTTTGGAAGAAGTGAAGTATTAACAAATACAGTTCTATAAGCCATTGTTCTGGGAGGGAGACTAATTATCTGGCTTTATTTAAACTAAGCTTTTACTGAATATAACTGAAGTCCTGAATGTAACTGGTAGAAATATGCTAATATCAAGGTCAGGCTTTCTAAATATCTACAGTGCATTCAAGAACTAATTGTCTAGATAACCACTTAACCTGTTAGTTCATAAGAAAATCCTCATTGCTTTGCTGTGTATTTTGATACAGTAGATAGGTTATGTGGGAAGGTCATTTGGCTGTGAGAATTATAGTTGGCCTTTCACCCCTCATTGCTTTTACTTCAGTGTAATGACTGGCTTTAAGTTACTTTGCATAAACCTATGGGAAATTTGAAATATCTGTAAATTGGCAGAAATTGAGATAAAAGACCCAGAGCAACACCGGAAGCCCTGAGCCTTCAGCAAAATAAATGACATTATTGATGCTTATTGCAGATATTGGATGATGGAGGGGATCTTACTCACTGGATTTATAAGAAGTATCCTAATATGTTCAAAAAAATCAAGGGCATAGTAGAGGAGAGCGTTACGGGAGTCCATAGGTAAGATTTGACATGGGCATACCTGGTTTTTTGCTGCTGAGATATATACTCTGATAATCACACACCCTATAGAATACATTATGTTAAAAATTGGAACCTGCTATGAGGTGAGGAGATCTGAGTCTGCACACTTGTTTTTTTAATTAACAATGCAAATAAAAAACCTGCAATTGGGAGTGGGGACAGGTAAGGCAACAAGTGTGGTCCTCGTGTTTTCTAGTCATTGTAATACAATGACTGTGTGTCCTTTTTAGACTAATTCGTTTTTTCCATAGATGTTTAGTTAACTTGTACAATGAGCCAGGAGCTTCTGCAGGAACTATGCTAGGGATCTAGCAGTGGGCAAAACACGATGAAAACCTAGGTCCTCATAGGGCTTACATTTTGACTTAGAGAACAAGGATTTATGGTTCTATTTCTCAAATGAGCAGTAATTCCCTGAGTAAAATTGAAATAATTTCTGTTTACTGTTATTTACTCAACAGGAACTGAAAGTATGAAATGAGTTTTAGGGAAGTGAATTCTGAATAAGCCACCATCACTGCTTTAATATAGTTTGACCTTTTTTAATATACCATACCTTCAGAATCTTAGAAAGGGATGAATTTTGAATACAACACCTGGTTCTAATTTTTAGGTGATTCAACTTAAAATGAAACATATATAGATATACATACTTATAGGTATTAAAATGAAACTTATGTATAGATATACATATTTATAGGTATTTGTACTGAGATGATAAAATCGAGGCTATTTGAAAGTTAAAATTGTTGTACTAGAATAGTGGAATTAAATAGTACTTACAGTTACTGTTTATATAATTTAAAGGGGGGAGTAAAACTAAGGAATTTATTTTTTAATGTTTATTTTTTTATTTTCAGAGACAGAGAGTACACATGCGAGCATGAGCAGAGGAGGGTCAGAGAGAGGGAATCCCAAGCAGGCTCAGTGCAGAATCCAAAGCGGGCTCCATCTCATGAACTGTGAGATCATGACCTGAGCCGCAATCAAGAGTCAGATGCTTAATCAACTGGGCCACCCACGTGCCCCAATAAGCAATTTTAAATTTTACTTTTTAATGATTGAAATTTAGAGGTGCGTCAAAGATTTTCCTCACGTGCCTTGTGACTAAGATCTTTATTTCTAAGCTGTATACAGACTCTAGAAAGGTAGTCTTTATTTCTCTATGTACACCTACTGGGATGAAACTAGTGTGTCCCATGCTCTCACGCCTACCCAATCAACATATTTCTGTAATTTGTTATGAAACTGACAGTAGATTGCATTATCTCACTGTTTTGTGTTCTTCTTGATGCCCCTCATCCTCAGGCTGTACCAGCTATCCAAGGCCGGGAAGCTGTGTGTTCCAGCCATGAATGTAAATGACTCTGTTACCAAACAGAAATTTGACAACCTCTACTGTTGCCGTGAATCAATTCTAGATGGGTAATGTTTTATTATCTTTGCAGTGAACTTGAGTTGTTGAATGGAGGTTCTGAGTTTTTTGGGTTTTGTTATTTCTGGAAATGATTCATGTAGCACCTCTGGATCTATCACTATATAATACTCGGTATTTTATAACCCAGATCTACCATTGCTATCCCCCTGACAAGCACATCTATTTTACTTAAAAAATCAGACTGGCCTCTATTTATTGGTGGCAGAGCTTTTACATTGTGACCCTATCAGCCCTGCAAGACAGTAGCTAAAGTCCTAAACAGCTGAGTATCTTTGATGATTTGGGCAAAGGTTCCTAGTGTTCCTATTTCTAGGTCACATTACAAGTTTTTAAACTCCAACTAGCATGGGACACCTGGGTGGCTCAGTCGGTTAAGTGTCCAACTTTGGCTCAGGTCATGATCTCATGGCTTGTGAATTCAAGTCCTGCATGAGGCTCTGTATTGACAGCTCAGAGCCTGGAGCCTGTTTCAGATTCCATGTCTCCCTGTCTCTCTGCCCCTCCCCTGCTCACGGTCTGTCTTTCTCTCTCTCAAAAATAAACAGTCATTAAAAACAAAAGTTTAAACTCCAACTAGCATATAATTCGCTGGCCATCTGAAAAACTGTAAGCAAAGAGTCCATCCCAGAAACATTTCAAGTTTTTCAAATCTATAAGGTCTGCAAGTCTGACAAAATTTACTTAGGTATATACCAAATACTATACTGTATTCTTCCAATACCCAGTTTTGTTTCTACACTTGTGTCCAGATACTCCTTCAGCCTTGTTCAGAAGACTCAGTAATTCCCTATGTAAAACCATTAAGTTGGTTTAGAATATTGCCAAGCCAAATGGTTTCCATCATGTTTAGGTTAATGGAAAAGCTAACAAAGGGCTGCGGGCCACATTACTAAGCAGTCTGGACCATAGGCAGTTTGCAACACCACAGGTGTTAAAGCCAGAAAGACTGTCCTGATTTGACTATTGACCATTTAGTCTTGGACTAGTTATTTGACTCTCTCTGTGCCTGGTCCCTTATCTGTAAAATGGTAACAGTAAGAGCTACATCATAGAGTTATTGTGAGGATTAAAGGAGAATAAGTTATGAACCTGGTCTTCAATGTTAGTTCCCTTGCCCTTCTTTCTAGAACCCTATACATTAAGTTCTAGGATTGAGTTAGATCTTAGGGGAAGCTTTTTGCTTTCAGATCTTTTGGGGGGGGGTAGGGAAGATATTCAATGCAAATTCAATTTATTGGTAATTATTACTTCTATAGAGTCAATAGTATTACCACATAGATTGGACATTTAAGTGAATTATCAATCTATCAGTCAGTTTATAAACTATCCCTGGCTACATAGAAGTGTTAATAGCTTATATGAATAGCTTGGCACCTGATATTCCTTTGGGAAGAGAGGCAGAAAAGCTTGAGAGTAAAGCAAAGGAGGCTCATAAATATGATTTATTGATTTTCTTTGCTGTGATAGCCATTCCAGGACCATTCTTCTAAACTATGACTTTTGAGTATGGTAGTAGCCCAGCCAGACTTACTCTGTCACGCAACAAGAATTGCCTCTATACTTAATTGATGTTTTTAAAATTTAATTAATTAACTTTTAATTAATTAACTAATATTAACATACACTGTTAGATTAGCTTCAGGTTTATAATACAGTGATTTGCAATAAGCGCACTCCTTAATCCCCATCACCTATTTCACCTATCTTCCTACCTACCTCCCCCTCTGGTAACCATCACTTTATTCTTTATAAGTGAAGTCATTTGGTATTGTCTTTTCCTGACTGACTTATTTCACTTAGCATTATACTCTTTAGCTCCTGTGGTGTTGTTGAAAATGGCAAGATTTCATTCTTCTTTATGCCTGAATAGTATTTGATATTATTGAGTTTCATTGCAGTTCATGGAGTTATATGAGTTCCTACTGAGTGGCGTTGTCAAATCATTAAAAAGACAGAATTCCTATGCTGCCTTTAGGGCATTTACAGACTGTTTTCTATAGGAAAGGTAAGCCAATGAGTGAATAGAAAGAGTCACAAATATTTGTAGGAACTGTCTATCTCAGAATAGACTGGTTTTAGTTGCAAACTTTCTTCTGCCTAGTGAGGGATTCCTAGAGAAAGGAGACTGGCTGAATCTAAAGAGAAACCAGAAACTGTTCCTACAAGTTCTTCCAAGAGGCTCTAAAAACAATAAGGACATTATTCTAGCTTCATAGAGAATCAGAGACAAAGAAATAGAACATGTTTAAGAAAGAATCAGTTCTAGAAAATTCACTCTTATGTAGTTGGTATTGGTGTGTTCAAAGCTCTTCACCGTCTAGTTGCCCATTACCCTCTGTGTTGAATTATTGAGGGACCTATTGGCCATTCTTTTTTTTTTTTTTAAGTTTATTTATTTATTTTGAGAGAGAGAATGAGAATGAGTGGGGGAGGGGCAGAGAGAGCAGGGCGGGGGTGATCTTAAGCAGGCTCTATGCTCCATGTGGAACTTGATGAGGGGCTTGATCCCACAATCCTGGGATCTTAACCTGATCCAGAATCAATAGTGGATGCTGAACCTGACTGAGACACCCAGGTGCCCCGTGGCCATTCTGATAATACTAAATGTAGCACTCATTTATCAGTGTTTTCTTTTATGTTTCTATGTCATTCAATAAGCTAGAATAATGTTTCCCTTTGAGCTAGAACTTTGTCTCCTAAATAAAAATATTTTATTTTTATTTTCTTCTATTTTTTATTTCCAAAAATTACATAATAAAAGTATACTGCTTTTTGTTTAAAAGTTACTTTGTAGTCTATAGTTTCCTCCTTTCTGCACCACTCCCAAAACAAGAAGAAAAAGGAAAAAAACCTCACATATTGATAGATCAGATAGCATGGAATGAGAAAGTATCTATTTTCTCCACCTTTCTTTCTAATCATTAGATAGTACACTAACCAGGCTTCCTTTCAAAATGGAACAAACATGAAAACAGAGGGACCCTATCTAATCTCCAAGGAGAAATGAGGGATTTTTCTGATTTAATGGTTTTTCTTCCCCTAGACTTAAAAGGACAACAGACATGATGTTTGGTGGAAAGCAGGTGGTAGTCTGTGGCTATGGAGAGGTAAACCTTAACTTTTCACTTATTAGATGTATAAAATGTTATTCTGGTGAAATATACTAGACTTTTTCATTCAGTGGATGTGAGAAACATTCACTTACCACTCTAGATGAGAAAAAAGTAACTTTAGAGACCTTCTGGTTAAAGTACAATCTTTCTTTTTCCCTTTGCATTTTTGCCATTTTTTTTAAGTTGATTTTCTGACTAATTCTAGTGCACTGTTTGTGATGTTCTCTTAGCTTGTGTTTTGATTATAAATCGTGAGTGTGGGTGTTCTTATGTACATGCATGTGCTAAACAGGGGCTAGGAGTTTGTTTGTGAACTGCATTCATTTATTTATTTGTTCTTATTTTTCCTCCAAACACGAATCTATTCAGTGAAATCCTTCTGGGGGTGGAAAATGGGGTACAGTTTACCAGAAGCTTTGAGATGTTGTTTTCTCACTGACTTCCTTATTATGTGTACTTTCTTCCCTCTTTAGGTGGGGAAGGGCTGCTGTGCTGCTCTCAAAGCCATGGGCTCTATTGTGTATGTAACTGAGATTGACCCCATCTGTGCTCTTCAAGCCTGGTAAGCATGCAAAAGGAAACCTGCTTTTTCCTCTATGCCACCATCTAACATGGGATCTTGTAATTGTCACCAAAGAATGGCCTAGTTAATGCTACATTTTATCT
The DNA here is from genome assembly GCF_003009895.1 of Hyaena hyaena. NCBI lineage: Eukaryota > Metazoa > Chordata > Mammalia > Carnivora > Hyaenidae > Hyaena > Hyaena hyaena. The sequence continues at coordinate 2,639,886 of NW_024080640.1, forward strand.
TAGAGAGGCCCAGATCCTGAGAGATGCTGCCGTTGAATGTAAGCTCCTCTCTTTCAAAGATCAAGGAGCAGAGACTATCAGAGAAACTAAAATTTAAAATTCCTGTGGAAATAATAAGAGGGGATGCCCTGAGACAGAAAACAAGTAGTTCCTTCCCTTATCCATGTATAATTCTTCTCCCTTTTTAAAAAATGTTTATTTTATTTTTGAGAGAGAGAGAGAGACAGACTGAGCATGAGCAGGGGAGGGACAGAATGAGAAGGAGACACAGAATCTGAAGCAGGCTCCTAGGCTCTGAGCTGTCAGCACAGATCATCACCTGACCTGAAGTTGGATGCTTAATTGACTGAGCTACCCAGGCACCACCCCCCCTTTTTTGTAAAGTAAGCTCTACACCTAGCATGGGGCTCAAATTCATGACCCCAAGAGCAAGAGTTGCATGCTCCACCAACTGAGCCAGACAGGCATGCCAGCCCTTCCCGTTCTCCCTTTGTAAAAAAAAGGATGATTGGGGTGTCTCAATGCCTGGGTGTCTCAGTTGGTTAAGTGTCCAACTTCAGCTCAGGTCATGATCTCATGGTTCAGGGTTGAAGCCCCATGTTGGGCTCTGTGCTGACAGCTCAGAGCCTGGAGCCTGGAGCCTGCTCTGTATTCTGTGTCTCCCTCTCTCTCTGCCCCTCCTCCACTCATGCTCTGTCTTTGTCTCAAAAATAAATAAAACATTAAAAAAATTCAGAAAAAAGGATAATCAAAAAAGAAATAAGTTGACATCAGATCCTTTCTGATGTGATGAACTGAAAAGAACACTTCTGTGATATTCTTCCCCTAAATGTATAACCTGAATCTCATCAGGAGGAAACATCGGGCAGATGCAAATAAAATCTGCTGTCTCTGAGTGAAGGGTGTATAGGAATTTGTACTATTCTTCTAATTCTTAAGTTAGAAGTTATTTCAAAATTTAAAGTTAAAAAAATAGCTCTTGTCTCATCCACAATGTGGCTAATGATACCTACCTCAAAGAGTTGCAAAAGTTCAGTAAAATAATTATATAATTATTACATATGATTATACATTTTATAATGAATATATAATCCCATAAAGTGTTGAACTGCTGTCACATAATAAATGCTTGCTAAATGTAGATATTATTAAAATTGTCTCCTGCCATCCTCATCAGGATGGAAATACTACTGTCCTTGAAAACTACTGCAGAGCTCCAGTGTATGCAGCCTCCATAACCCACCCAGCCTTTACATTAATCCTCCAGAGGAGGGCCACCACGATAGAATAAGGCATGGCATAAAGATTTTGTTATACCCATTTTCCCCTGTCTTTCTACTCCTCATACATCCTAGCCGTGAATCTCAAGTTTCCCCAACAGAGTTGTCGGCCTTTTCTGAGTCAGGGTTCATTAACATGTTTTAATACTGACTGAGACACTGATTCAAATTCTTAGAGACATGAACTGATCACTTACTGTATAATAGGTACTGTGCTCTGTGCTTAGGATGAATAAGATGAATATATGAATGAGGCAAGTTCCCTGCTTTTAGAAGCATACAAATAACTACCGTTGAGTGGAATAAGATCTATGATGGGGGTAAACAGCATATGCTTCTCTGGGAGCCAAGGGAGAATTATTTAACTAAAGAGCAAAAAGGCAGTGTAGAAAGAGATGTTAATAGAGCTGAGTCTTGAAACTTGTGTAAGTGAGTTCTTAGTTTGGAAGTAAATTTCAGGTACAAGGAATATGTCACAAGGAGCATAGTCACTGAGGAAGGAGAGAACAGGGCATATTTAAGAAGATGGTATTTGGGGGAATGGTAATACCGGAGTTAGGAATCATATGTGAACATAATCATATGTCTGCATAAATATTTAGGTCTTAACCTGAGAACAGGCAATCTCACTGAAGTATTTTAATCAAGGAAGTGACATGATCTAAATTGCATTTAGGAAAATTACTCTGCACAATAAATGAGACATAAACCTAGGATGATGAGGTCGAGCTAGGGGCTACTATAGGAATCCAGGTAAGAAGTAATAAGACCTGAACATAAGCAAGACCAGCATATAAGGAGAGGAAGGGACCAACTCAAGAGATTATAAGGAATTAAGGGAAAACTACCATTAGGGAGAAGCAGTAGGCTAGGACAAGAGTCAAGGGCAGAACTCTACAGAGAACACCAACATTTAAAGACTCAGGTTGAAAAGGAATATTCAGAAAAGTAGAAGGAAAACCAGGAAAGAACAGTATCATGGACTCCAAGGAGTGTAGTTTCAAGAAGGTAGATAATGGTTAATGTAGCAGAGAAAATTAAATAATATAAGAGGGGAGTGGGTAGGGGGTACATCCAGGAGATCGTTGATGAACTTGGGGAGAGTCGTTTCAATGGGGTAAGATTCAGTGGCTAAATTCTATTTCTAGAAACTCAGGGAAAATAAAAAAAAAAAAGAAAAGAAAAGAAACTCAGGGAAACTCATGGTAACCCCTGGCTCTTTATTTTCAGGAAGAATTAAGTTGCAGTGATACGAAGGAAACTTTATTTTGTCCTGTATGAACTAAGGAAATGGTCTGAATTTTTCACTGCTAAGAATAATCTAGCTATATCAAGAAGTGACAGTGTAGGTACGAGAGGAACTTGGTAATAGCTTTTGACGTTCTGTGGCAAAAGGCTCCCCAACTGCTATTTTTAAGTTAATTGATCATGCTTTATTTTTACAGTATGGATGGATTTCGACTGGTGAAATTAAATGAGGTCATCCGACAAGTGGATATTGTTATTACCTGTACAGGTATGATTTTGACATATACAGTATACATTTTGGCACTTTTGAATGCTTTCGTGGAACAAGTGAAAAATTACTAGAAACTGTTCTGAATAAAACTAAACTCTAAAAGCCAGATATAAGGGGGGGGGCGCCTGAGTGGTTTGTTGGTTAAGTGTTCCACTTCAGCTCAGGTCATGATCTCACGGTTCACAAGTTTGAGCCCCACATTGGGCTCTGTGCTGACAGCTCAGAGCCTGGAGCCTGCTTCAGATTCTGTGTCTCCCTCTCTTTCTCTCTGCCCCACCCTCGCTTATACTATGTGTCTCTCAAAAATAAATAAAACCTTTAAAAAATTAAAACATAAAAAAAAATAAATAAAAGCCAGATACAGGGGCACCTAGGTGGCTCAGTCGGTTAAATGTCCAACTTTTGATTTCAGCTCAGGTCTTGATTTCACATCGTGAGATCGAGTCTCTTTTTGGACTCTGCACTGACAGCAAGGAGCCTGCTTGGGATTCTTTCTCTCCCTTTCTCTCTGCACACCCTCTGCTCCCTTGCTCTCAAAATAAATAAACAAACATTTAAAAAATAATAAGTAAAAAAATTAAAGCCAGATGCAGATTTCTATAAAACCAGTCAATCTTTCACATTCTTCCAACCTCTTTAGAGCTCTGACCAAAAGTATAAGTCATCTAGGTCATCCTGGAGAAAAGTTTCTCTCCATCCCTTTTAACTGTTCTATACCTCCATCCGTCCTCAACTACCAAGGAGATGACCAGAGGTAAGTTTTATTTGGGCAGCAGGATCTTATATTTGTACATTGATTTTTTTATTTGACCTCCAAAAGTAATGTATATTTCTCTCTAGTCTCTATAATTAAAGCAGGCCTAAAACAAAATTCAGTTAGAGAATGTGGGAAAGATAGCTATATTAATTCCCAAAGAGGTAGATTGGAGTTTTAGGGAGTGATATGCTAGATTGGAGTTTTAGGGAGGGAGGAATATGCAGAAATGGCTAGTTTCCTTGCACTGAGACACTTACTTTGTTTTTATGGTAGGACCATAAACTGATAGAACACTGGTTTTTATTTGTAATTATCTTTTAGACGAGGAAAATCAGAATATTTAAGAATAAAAATAGGGGCACCTGGGTTGCTCAGTCGGTTGGGTGTCAGGCTTCGGCTCAGGTCATGATCTCACGGTTCGTGGGTTTGAGCCCCACATCAGGCTCTGTGCTGACAGCTAGCTCAGAGACTGGAGCCTGTTTCGGATTCTGTGTCTCCCTCTCCTGACCCTCCCCTGCTCATGCTGTCTCTCTCTCTCTCTCTCTCTCTCAGAAATAAATAAAACATTAAAAAAATTTTTTTAAAAAAGAACAAAAATATATTTGTACTCTCAGGGTGAGATAGGGGCAGAGAAGAAACTGTTCTTGCTTCCCATCAATCCCTTCATAGCTTTTTTTTTTATAGCTTTATTGAGATGAGATTCACGTATTATACATCTCACCCATTTAAAGTGCACAACTCAGTATTTTCTAGCAAATTCACAGGGTCATACAACCATCACACAAATCTAATTTTTTTGAGATACCACATACCATACAATTTACCCTTTTAAAGTATACAGTTCAATGGTTTTTAGTGAAGTTGTACAATGTCTGATTCCAGAAACTTTTCATCACCCCACAAAGAAACTCCACACCACTAACAGTTAGTCCTTATTCTTTCCTCTACCTCTCCCCAGCCCTAAGCAACCACCAATTTCCCTGTTTCTACAGATTTGCCTATTCTAGACATTTCATATCCATGGAATCATACACTATGTGGTCTTTTGTAATGCTTTTTTCATTTAGCATAGTGTTTTTTCAAGTTTCATCCATATCGTAGTATGTGTCGATATTTCATTCCTTTTTATTGCTGAATTATATTTCATTTTAAGGATATACCACATTTTATTTATTAGTTGATGGACACTTGGGATGTTTTCGCCTTTGGGCTATTTTGAATAATGTTGCTATTATGAACATTGTGCAGAGTGTTTTTCTGTTAACATGTTTTCCATCCTTGTGAATATATATACCTGCCTATGTATACCTTGGAATTGCTGGAACATATGATAACTGTATTTTTAATATTTTGAGGAATTGCAAGCTTTTCCAAATAGACAGCACCATTTTACAATCCACCAAGAATGTGTGGGGGTTACAATTTCTCAACATCCTTGCCAATGCTTGTTATTGTCTGTTGTTTTTATTGTAGCCATCCTAGTAGGTGTGAAATTATGTTCTGCTGTGGTTTTGGTTCTTAAAGGCTTTTGTTTCTGAGTAATCTCTACTCCCAACCCCAAGATGAGCAGGGGAGAGGCAGAAAGAGAGGGAGACAAAGAATCCAAAGCAGGCTCTAGGCCCTGAGCTGTCAGCACAGAGCCCGACACGGGGCTCAAACTCAAAACATGAGATCATGACCTGAGCCAAAGTCAGACGCTTAACCGACTGAGCCACCCAAGTGCCCCAATGTGAAACATCTTTTCATGTACATTTTGGCACATCTTCTTTTGTACTTCTTCTTTTGAGAAATGTCTACTCAGATCCTTTGCTCTAAAAGAATTTGTTTATTATGTTTATTATATATGTATGTTTGTTTGTTTAGAGAGAGAGAGAGAAAGCATGCCAGAGAGTGGCAGAGAGAGGGGGAGAGAAAAATCCCAAGCAGGCTCCGCACTGTCAATACAGAGCCCAATGGAGGGCTCAAACTCCCACACTGTGAGATCATGACCTGAGCAGAAATCAACAGTTGGGCACTTAACTGACTAAGCCACCCAGGCACCCCCACTTTGCTCATTTTTAAATTGGGTTATTTGTCTTTTAAGTATGGAGTTGTAAGAATTCTTTATAAATTTTTGAAACAAATACCTTATCAGTTACATGATTTGTAAATATTTTGTCCCATTTATTTATTTGTAAATAAATATCCCAATATATGGGTTGTCTTTTCATTTTCTTGGTGGATCATTTGCAGCACAAGTTTATTTTTTCTTTGGTTGTTTGTGCTTTTGGTGTTATAGCTAAGAAAGCCTTGTCTAACCCAAGGTCACAAAGATTTATTCCTATGTTCTGCTAAGAGGTTTTTTTTTAATGTTTATGTATTTATTTTGAGAGAGAGAAAAGGAGACAGCTCACATGCCGGTGTCAGCAGGAGAGGGAGAGAGAGAGTCCAAAGCAAGCCCCGCACTATGGCGCAGAGCCTGATGAGAAGCTCAGTCTCACAGACTGTGAGATCATGATCTGAGCCGAAATCAAGAGTTGGATGCTTAATCAACTGAGCCACCCAGGCGCTCCCTGCTATGAGTTTTATAGTTTTAGCTCTTACATTTGGTCAAATTAAATTTCACATATGGTATGAGGTAGAGGTCCAACTTTCTTTCTTTCCATGTGGCTATCTCTTCTGTTTTTAAGGTAACAAGAATGTGGTAACCAGAGAGCACTTAGATCGTATGAAGAATAGCTGCATCGTTTGTAACATGGGACATTCCAACACAGAGATTGACGTGGTAAGATTAAATTACTCATTATTGGGGGCTTTTTTTTTTTCCTCTTCTTCCCAAGAAACATGAACTAGGAGAAGAAAGGAAAGAGTCACCAGCCATCCTGAACATGACCGCCCTAGCAGAGCTGTCCATAGTCTGTTCAGGTACTAGCCCTGTGACCTGTGCTTGTGGATACTATCAAGCTTTTTCATCTCAGTCATTTCAAATGATTATTTCCTTCCACCCTAGCTTGATACCTTCTTCCACCGTAAGCCATTTTATCTATCAGTTTGGTTCTCTAATTTGATTATATTCACCCTCAAATTATCCAGTCCAACATAATACTTGGTCCTACTAAGTTGCCCAAGTAATAGTTAATAGAAGTGTTATTTATTTCTTTTCAGACTTACCAAAGTATCTCTCAGTGTGACTTTCACTCTGGTTTTAAATTTTTATGGCATTTTTCTGACACAACTGTATTTCTCTCTGGGTAAATGGCTCAAGCAAAGCATGCTTTCATCTCCCCTGAGGGCTGCTCTGATTGAGCTCCAGCATTGGCAGGTAAGGATCAGTTGATCTATTGAGAGCCTGTTGGATAATATCTATTTTAAATGATTTCTCTTTTTAACTTGTGCTCTATTCTTCTGTTATTAAAAATAGCTGGAAATACTGAAGCCTATTTCCTAAGGTTTCTGAGTGGCATGGCTCCATTACTCTGTTTTATCATGATATTTTGCTCATAATGAGTCATTTCTTCTTTCAGTTTTGAAATTTAAATATTGAATGGGGTTTTTTTTGTTAAGTTTCACTTATATGCCATACTCCCCTTTACTAAACAGTCAAAGATAGTAATATTTCTAAAATTGTCTAGCACATGATTGTCCTTTCCTGGATTAATCTGCTTATAGAGCCCCCAGATGGGAAAAGGCTTAAGGGAAGTAGTCATGTTCTGAACTCTAAAAAGAATCTTCTGAGTAAGAGAAGAGGGAAGGAATTTTCTCTCCTAAAGCCTCAAGCGCTTAAATAAAAACAATGTAATCATATAATTTTTACATTTTTACTTAATCTTATTTCATCCTCCTGGCAGTATACAAGGCATTATTCTTATCCCTGATTTTCATTTGGGAAACTAAGAAGTTAAGCCCATTGTCCAGTCATATACATTGATTCAAAATTAAACTGGAGCACAAAATTCAGGGTTTTTAAAATTCTAGTCCAGTTTTTGTTTTATTCGGTTTTGTTTTCCTGTGCATTGTACTGTTACCTCCTCATGATTTCTAGGTTAACTTTAAATTGTGATGGTAATCTGTCTTCTAAAGGCAACCGAGATAGAAGTAATCTCTCAGGATAAAGCCCAGGAAACTCTATGTTCAATCATAAATGTGTATTGTGTGATTGCTATATGCCAGGTGCTATTCTAGATGCTTGGAGTCAGTGAACAAAACAGGCAAAGATTCCTGCCCTCAGAGAATTTATTACATTTTAAAGGATAAAAAAGACAATAAACATAATAAATTTATAGTATGTTAGAAGCTAAAAGCACATGGAAAAAAGAAAAAGTAGAGTCCAGTAAGGGGAATCAAGAGTGCCAGGTTATAATTTTAAAGAGTGGGATCAAGGTATAAGCGTCATTAAAAATGTGATGTTTGAGCAGACTTGAAGGAATTAGCAAATAGACTTTTAGGTGAAGAACATTTTGAGAACAGCCAGAGCAAATGCCCTAAGGCAAGAGTGTACCTAGTCTGTTTGAGGATCAACAATGAGGCCAGTGTGGTTTAAATAAATGAGCAAGAGGCAGGGAAAAGTGAAGATAAGGTCAGAGGGAATGGGCTGGATCTTATAGAGCCTCACAGGCCATCGTAAGAACTCCTGATTATATTCTGAAATAGGGTGCCATTATAGGATTTGTAATAATCTGTCTTCTAAAAATGGCTCACACTGGCTGCTGTGTTGATACTGGACCTAGTTTTTCAGGTATTGCTAGGTAGCCTCCAATATCTGGCACGGACACTAGCCAAGGGCAATGTCTCAATTCTCTTTGTGCTCTTCTTAGTAGAAGGTGTATGACTAAACTAAATGGTCCAAAAAGGGACAGGCTCAGAAGGGCTTTGGAAAAGTTAAATTACTCAACCTTTGATGGTAGTGTCACAGGACATATAAAATGAAATTTAAGGAAATAGCAAACTCGTCTAGTTGAAAGTGTTCATTCCCTATTTAATTTGTATTGAATAAGAATGTATGAAATAATTGCTCTGCTCTATGTTGAGTATTTATTGGCTGAAGAAATAGTGAACAGTATTCCTGCTCTCATGGTACTAATATTCTAGTGAGGGACACAGACAATAAACAGATAAGACAGTTTTGTCAGTTAGTGCCTAGTATGGAAGAAAAACAGCAAGGTGAGGACATTGAGGATGCTAGTTAGTTAAGGTGATCAAGGAAGGTCTCTTTGAGGAGATAACATTTGAACAAAAACCTGAATGAATGGAAGGAACAAGGCATCTGAGCATTCTATTCAGAGAGAATGGTGAGTAAAAAGACGCTGAGTTAGAAACATGCTTGATGTTTGAGGAACAGAAAAGAGGCCATTGTGGCAGGAAAAGGATGGGGAAAGGGATGAGAATAAGAGGAGTGAAGGAGGGCAGTGGGTTATGTAGGCCACTGTAGGCCACAATAAGGACTTCAGATTTTATTCTGGGCATGGTGGAAGCCATTGGAAGCCATTCAAGCCACACCTAGCTGGCTCAGTCAGTAGAGCACGTGAGTCTTGATCCTGGGGTTGTGAGTTCAAGCCCCACCATGAACGTAAAGATTACTTTAAAAAAAAAAAAAGAAGAAGAAGAAGCATTCCAATTGGAAAGTTTTGACCAGGTAACTGAAAAACTCTGACTTGTTTTAACAGATTACTCTGGCATGGGGTAAAGAAAACACTTCTGGAGCTTGAGTAGTGATAGGGACAGTAAAGGCTCTTTCAGTATTTCCAGTGATAGAAGGTGGTAGCTCGGATGACATGAGTAAGCAATAAAGGTAGTATATTGTGAACGTAGACCCAGTGGGATTTGCTAAATGGCTTGAATGCAGAGAGTGAAAAAAAGAGGAGAATCTCTGTGTTATCTCAGTGAAATTGCAAAGGAGAATGATTCAGTAAATTTTTGCCAGATATTTTTAGCAATCAAAAATATAAGGGTGTTTTGTTTGGTTTTGTTTGTAGGAATTTATAGTTTTTCCTAACCTGGAGATGTTCACTGCTACATTTCTAGGAAGGAATAGCTCATCAAAAGAATTGGTCATTTAGAAAACTGCATTTTTTTCCTGCTGTAAATACTTAGGGAACATGTGATAGGATTGTGCTCTTAGCTGCCTTTTGGCCATGTCTTTCTTTGATATGTTTCCTTTCCTCTTGAAAACAGACCTGTTTACCCATATGCATCACATAGATGGCCTTTATGATTGTAAGCTTCACACTTCAAGTGGCTAAACCATCATGTACACTGCTTTAAAAGTTTTTGCCAGCAAAAGAACTAGAACCTGAGACTTGCTATTGACTCTGCACTTTGCAGGACTAGAACTACAGTTGTTTCCCTAAAAAAAATTGATATGTACTATCAAAAATCATATAATACCAGTCTGTGCAAGCACGGTAATTTACAGTGAGATATACACTTGTTTGGGAACATAGTCTCCGTAAGGAATCTTTTTCCTGATAGACTGCTTAGTGGTTGTAAATCAACAGAAAAGATAATTTGATGCTTTTAAGAGAAACTCTTATAAAACTGTGCTGGCCATTTTCCTTGAGGAAATCCTTCTCCCAAGGACTGTCACTGCCAGATAAACTTACTAGGTTATTGGAGCTGCCTGGGCAGTGTTAGAGATAATTTAACTTACTGTCTCTTAGTATCTCCCTGTTTTAAACTGACCCTCGAGTCGGTCTTATGCTTGCACAGTCACCATCCCAGTGCCCCAGCACACTGCCTCAACAAAGCATTGATCTTTTATGATGTTCCTAAGAAGTGTCTCTTCCTTGATTCCACCATATCCTAAGAGAGGAGACTCCTTTTTTTTTTTTTTAATTTTATTTATTTCTAGGAGAGAGAGAGACAGCGTGAGCAGGGGAGGGTCAGAGAGAGAGGGAGATACAGACTCCGAAATAGGCTCCAGGCTCTGAGCTGGCAGTCAGCACAGAGCCCGATGCGGGGCTCGAACCCACGAACCACAAGATCATGACCTAAGCGAAAGTCGGACGCTTAACCTACTAAGCCACTCAGGCGCCCCGACAGGAGACTCCTTTTATCATGGTGTCACCCTTTACTGCCAATCACTAAGATTGCTTGTCCTCTGGAAAATTACAAGTGTGAGACACCAAACCTAAAATACTTTAAATTTCCGACATCTCAATAAAAAAAAATGCCAGGGTCAAAAGGAGTATCTTTTGACTCTTGCCTTCTATGTTGTTATTTCTGAAGGCTAATGGATTTACTTTGTATATCCTTAACTTCCCAAAGTGGTCTATTTTCTTAAATTCTTTTTAACTCTATTTACAGTGTTTGTTTAAAAAAATGAATTCTAACTGTAAAGTGATAATTGCCTTTTTTTATTGAGAAAGAGAGACCGAGCATAAGCAGAGGAGAGGGGCAGAGAGAGACAGAGACAGAGAGAGGACCTTAAGCAGGCTCCACAGTCAGCATGGAGCCAGATGCAGGGCTTGATGTCACGACCTTGAGATCATGACCTGAGCCTAAATTAAGAGTCAGACTTGAGTCACTTACCAGCTGAACCTCCCAGGTGCCCTAATAGTTGCTTATTTTAAAAATTCAAGGGGCGCCTGGGTGGCTTAGTCGGTTAAGCGTCTGACTTTTGCTTAGGTCATGATCTCGCGGTTCGTGGGTTCGAGCCCCGCGTCGGGCTCTGTGCTGACTGCCAGCTCAGAGCCTGGAGCCTGTTTCAGAGTCTGTGTCTCCCTCTCTCTCTGACCCTCCCCTGCTCACGCTGTCTCTCTCTCTCCTAGAAATAAATAAAAATTAAAAAAAAAAATAAAAATTCAAGCAACATAAATATGTTTAAGAAATAAAACATTTACAAAATTGAGGTTATAGTATATTGTTTTGCAACTCTGTGTTTTCACTTTACAATAATGAATGGTTTTCATGTTAACACATATAGATCTGCTTTTTAATATAAGAATTGCATAATATTCCATTGTATGAAATTACCAGATTTACTTAGCTATTCCTTTGTTAAATTAAATTTTTTGCTATTACAGATAACACTGGATTGAACATTCTTGGGCACTTATATTTATGACCTTGAGCAAGTGTTTCTATAGTATAGAGCCCTAAAGGTGAAACTGATTGGTCAGAGATTAGGTACATACAAAATTCTGTTAGCTACTACCAAATTGCTCTTTCTGTTGAACCAAATTACGAAACTTGGCATCTCGAGACATTTTATATTTCCCATCTACCTAATAAAGAAATGGTCTAGATCATCAGTACAGTCCTGAATATACTGAAATTATATTTGTCTTTCCCACATGATTGGTAATTAAAAGATAATATAGTCCCCATCTATAAATAGCTCACAATCTAGTAGAGGAGTCCCCAGTTTTGTCTATAACAGTGTCCTTTACTACATCACCTACAATATAGAATGTACTCAGCAAATGAGTATTGTATAACTAAAGTATTTCTCTCTTTGTCTGACAACTACTGTTTGGCAGATCCTCTCAATTTTACCAGCTGAGCCAAAGGTTGGTTTTAGAATATGGACTCCCTTTCTATTTTAGGAATGGCCTATTGGAAGAAGGAAGTTGTTGTCTTAAGTCTAAACCCTGTGACTGTTATTTATTTGATTGCTGCTGTTAATAAACTTAACATTTCTTCTCTTGTTCTCGGAATATACAATATACAGAAATGGAAAGAGGGTGAGCTGTTGGGAGCTTTACTCCGCCATTAAGCATTTCTCTAAAGGCTGCCTCACATTTGCACTTAGGTCACAAAGCTTCTGTAACTTTAGGGTGAACCACCACCATTGACCAGGTGGAACCCGGGGCACGAAGATAAGAAAGCAGAACTTCGGGCCCCAGCATGCTACATTTAGGAGGACCGGCCTTCTCTAACAAGTCTCACTTAGCTCTGATCCTCCTTTTTTCTGTTTCTCTTCAGCATTGGTGTATTCAGTTTGCTTTGTATTAATTTGCGTTTGTTTGCACGTTGCTTTAGAAGTATTTTAGAGGCTTTTTCCTCCTCACATATTGTTTTGTGTCCCCACCTAAAGGATGAGCTTTTTGAAGGCAGAAACCACGTCTTCGGTTTGTATTTCCCATAGCACCTTTTACTGTGCTCAGCAGAGAGTGGGCGCACGGTACATGTTGTGGAATGACATCCTGAGTGATCCCTCCCTGGCTGGGCCTAAGATTAAATACCCTGACATGGAACAGTCCTAACCAACCTGGGACAGGTATTCTCCATCTGGCATGTTGGTTGCTCCTTTCAACTTGCTATTTGAAATGGCTTCCTTCGACCTCTTCCATCCACAAAGTGGGACAAGCCAGGGCCGATGATGTATTTGTTTGTATGTGTTCCAGGCGAGTCTGCGGACACCAGAACTGACCTGGGAGCGAGTGAGATCCCAAGTTGACCATGTAATATGGCCTGATGGCAAGAGGATAGTATTGCTGGCAGAGGTAGGACCGAAGACTGGTAAGAGAAATTCACCCCTGCCAGGAGAGCCTGCAAAATCCAGGTCCCCTCCTCCACAGGCTCTCTCAGGTTCAGCTCCTCTTGAGCACAAGCTTAACTCCTTTCCCAATGCATTTTACATCTGATTGTGAAAGGTCTTTTCATTCAGCAATTAAGAAACTATTTTGGTTCCTTACTTTTCAGCAATTATCCTGTCTCTCTATGTCAATCTACGGGTTGAGTCAGATAATGACAATTACTGTGGAAGAATTAACAGATAGAACCAATGCCACTTTGAGTGATGCTTCCAAAGAGATAATGTCATTTGCAGGATGGCTTAATCAGTAAGCACAAAGCAGATATTCCTGACGGTACCTAAGACTGTTGGAGGCAAGCTCGAGGAAAGTCATGTCTTTGCAGATAGACTCCATGTTTTTGAGTGACATTCCTCTGAGTTGAGCCTGATGTTCAGTAGGCACCCAGCTATGTATTGGTTGTGTGATTAACATTTCCCTGTCCTGACTTCTTCTGGCTCAGACTCATTCTTCACTTTCATCCCACTTAGCCTTCTGTGTCAGTGTTTGGCTACTTTTCCTTTCTTGAAAGCTTCTCTTCCCTAGTCTTAGATTCCTGACAGCCATATTGATGCCTCTTGTTCTTACCTTGACAGTTTCTCTCCTTCAGAGAAAGATACCAAAATAACAAGAACGATAATAATACTTTTCTTGAGTTTTGATTTTCAGTCAGTTTTCCTTCCTTTTTTTTTTTAATTAAAGAAACTGAATATGAAAATGTAAAAGATATACCATCTTCACCTAGGGACCCTTAAATTTATGCTTGAGTATCCTTTCTGTTCTCTTTACCTTTTTTCACCTTATCTCACCTTCTCACATACTTTAGGGCATCTGTAAGGGACTGGATTACTTCTTCACAAGAAAGGAGCATGTACAGGGAAGGGAAGAGCAGGTTGTTAAATATTCATTAATTGCTTTTATATCAGCCAGCTGTCTGGTGACTTATTTCTAGTTGCCCTGGGAGGTCGCATCTAGTAATTTGGGTGACAGAAGCAAGCACCACAATTGTTTTTGGGTACTGTGTTTGAGCAAAAAGGTGGTCAAGCTTCCTTGGAAACAAAATAGGAAAGGATCACAATCTCCAATAGCCTCCAGCCCTTGTATTCTCTGAATCACCCACTAGAAATACAAGAATACCCTTGAATTCAGGAGAACCAAACTGAGGAAGAAGCACAGAAATCATCACAGCTTCCTAAGTCCAGAGATACTTCCCCTCACAACCCGGAGAGGTTACCCCTGGACTTGACTACATCCTTGTTTCCAATAATCTTTCAAAGGAATGCCAGTACCTGAGAACTGTGGCAGAAAGTAGAAAATTCAAGAGAAACATACCCTTCCTTAGCATAAGCCTCAGTATCATGTGACCATCTCTATTCCTTTGTACATGCATAATCCCAGAGATCTCTTATCTATTACCTTCATCAGATTTTCCAGAAGTTTTAAATTCCACTTAAATGGCAACCAATTCATTTCTATTTATTGAGCACCTGCCTTTTGTCCAGCAATGTTAGTTGGGAAGTATTTGGGAAATGTGCTCATCCTTCACTCCTCAAGGAAAGACTTTGTCCTAACTCATCTGTGTCCTAACCCTTGCTCTTCAGGGCCGTCTGCTGAACCTAAGCTGCTCCACAGTGCCTACATTTGTGCTCTCAATCACCGCTACTACTCAGGTAGGGCCTCCAGAGTGGGAAAGCAGGGGGCTGGAGAGGGTCATCAGGCCATCAGGGTTTCACTTGATGTGACACATCAGCACCCATCTCTCTGCTTTTCTAGGCTCTTGCCTTGATAGAGCTTTACAATGCTCCTGAGGGTCGCTATAAGCAGGATGTCTACCTGTTGCCCAAGAAAATGGGTAAGCATGTGCTCTTCCATCCTTATCCTTACCAGAGTAGTTCAGAGTTAGAGGCTAAATGAAGTTTGGGGCACTAAATTTCTTATGGATGGGGGGAAAAAGATACCTGTGTCTTATAAAGGAGGAGCTAGGATTCCTAAGTTCCATTCCTGGTTGATTTATCACATTTTCCACATGAGTTGTCCTAGTGAAATCATTACATTTTGCTCTGATTTGGCTTGCCTACCTGTGAATTTTAAGGATTTTTTCTCTTAAAGTATCTTATATGCAAGGATCTCAAAGGAGAAAAAAAATCTTCCCCTAAGAAAGAGGACTCATCTTCTACCTTGTGACATCTTATTCCGGTTCTAGGCTGCTGCATAGCCCCTTCCAGACTTTCCTGACCAAGACTTTTCATACTATATCTTCTAACTCTGGTCTCACTGTCAGGGCCAAAGGAAAGACTAAATAGCTTCTGTTAAGACTAGTTACGTGGGTGTTTCATATAAGAGAAACATTAAACTCTTGAATTTTTAAAGAACCTGCTTTAAGCACCTGAACTGATACAGTGCGTTTATAAACTCCTGAGGCAAAGATCATGGAATAAATCAGCTTCTGGTATTGTTTTGCTTTAGCACTAGATGCGTAGCAACTGTTAGAAGTTGACATATTTTCCCTTTAATATATCCTTTGGAAGGATAGAAAAGAAATAGAACAGTTTATATTTTGGCTGAATATATGATGAAGTTAGGAAGACCAAATAAATACTTAGGAAAATGACATAAAATTCTGACTAATATGTATTCAGGTAATAGAATGTAAACAGAACCTATAACTAAGAACACTAAAAGCAAAGAAAACAGTGTATTATCATTCTTGGACTTTCCTTTCCAGTCTCCTCAGGTATTAGTTTTTCTGAGTAACCCAAAGTACAGAGTCTAAGGCAAAACTAAAGTTGGAGTTTCCCATTTCTTAGTCCCTTGCTATCCCATCCTTTCTTTTAGATCCTAAGAACTATTGCTTCTTTCATGTCTCCTTTACCTTTCTGGGGAAAAGGAAAGATTCAAGGATGAAACAGCTTATAAGAAAGAAGTGTTATGGTTTTGAAAAACACTGGGCTTGAAGCTCAAACAACCACTCCTTAGAATTCTGGGCCAGTGAGCCAAAGCTGAGCATTTTTCTTTCAGCTCCGAGAATTAGAAGGTGTCTTCAACTTAAAAAAAAAAATTGTTTTTGATGTTTATTTATTTTTGAGAGAGAGACAGTGTGAACGGAGGAGGAGCAGAGATAGAGGGAGATACAGAATCAGAAGCAGGCTCCAGGCTGAGATGTCAGCACAGAGCCTGACGCGGGGCTAGAACTCACTAGCCATGAGATCATGGTCTGAGCCGAAGTCGGGCGCTCAACCGACTAAGCCACCCAGGCGTCCCCCGTCTTCCAACTTTTTAAGGCCTAGCCTGGAGAGAACAGCCAGACAAGAGGCATGAATGTTTATACCAGGGCTTCTGTGGTCTGTTCCAGATGAGTATGTGGCGAGCCTACACCTGCCCACCTTTGATGCCCACCTGACAGAGCTGACAGATGAACAGGCCAAGTATCTGGGACTCAACAAGAATGGGCCTTTCAAGCCTAATTACTACAGGTGCCTTGCCCTCCCCCAAACAGGGAAACCCGGGTGGTAAAGAGCTTTCTGCACTGGAATTGGTCTTTATAACTTTTACTACATTTACATGAACTCAGAAAAATAAACCCACTCCCCATCAGTACCGCCCCCAAAGGACTCTTTGAGGCTTTCTCTAGACATTATATAGGGTTCCCTTTTCTGAATTTGCCTTTCTCCATTTCATCTTCATAATATTATTTTTACCTCTTTATGGAGAAATATTGGTCATTTTCACTGATGTGAAAAAGCACCACAAGTATTTACCCTCACCATCCATTCCAGAAAAGTCCCTGTCTCCCTGCTGTACCTTTAGGTGGGCTCTTCCTGTCCCAGCATCCTCACAAGTTGATAACATCACAGTCTCATCTTTCTTTCTCCCTCTAGGTATTAAGTTCCTGTAATTCAAGCCAGAAGAAGTTTTAAGGAATAGAACTCCAAGTCTTTTCTCCACTCCTATACAGGAAAGAACCCAGCAAGCTGCTTCTCCAATCAGCTGCCCGCCGTGCTCACCCTACATGTTAGGTTATTTATTTATTAAAACCTAGAATCCTGTGCCTGTTGCCTTGGCCCAGAGTGTGGTTACTGCCCCGCGGGCTGTGAGAGCCACAAAGGACAGGCTGAGGAAGGAAAGAAATGGGGTAATCCTTCCCAGTGCATCTTTTGCATCATTCCCCATTGACTTGGAATCCTCAGCAATGGTCATTTGTCTCTTGTCCAGGTTCAGGAGATAGTCCAGGGATTCCAGACTCCTTGTTCCCTGGGGTTTTTAGAATAAATTTTCAGCAGCTGCCTTTCTCAGCTTTGGCCCTTCCCCGGGTTAGGCCTTTTGGAAGCTACCGAGTTAAGATGGCCTGGGTTCCCAGCCTTGACCGTCACTATCACTGCCTTCTTTATAAAATGACCAAGAAGGAAGGAGTGCATGTTGTGGCTTTGGCAAGCTACACCAAGAACGAAGCTATGCCTATGCTTACTTGGAGTCTCCTTCCTTACCCAGGACTCCTTTCTTCCTTGAATAGTCATGTCTATTTTAACACTTTCTGTTTCCAAGAGGGATGTGCCTCCATTATTTCCTCAGCAGCTCTGCTGTTTGTCAGACATTTGTTCTGCCATCTTTCTAACCCAACTAACCTCTGTTCAGTGGCCAGCCCACTGGGGCCCATAGTTTTACTTGTCATTTAACTGGACAGTTTCCTGGGAAGTTCCCTCTAGACTGGCACTGTCTCAGAAAAGGAAAGAAACTGCTTCCTGAAATTTCCTCTTATTGCCTAAAACTGACTTTAAAAGTGAGCAAGGAAAGATGTACCTTCCAATGGATTTGGGGGTGTAGGGCTCTGGAAGTGGCACAGATCACTCAGGCCCACAGCTTGACCCTCTAAAGAAGCAGAATGTATTGATTTGTCTCCTGGGAAGAGCTCTTCAGCTAAACTGGCTAAGCTATACAGAGATGACACTGTAAACTGTGTCCAAATGATTAAAGCTAGTTTGACTAGTTTGAACTTCATCAGGCGTTTCATTTCTTTGGCCATTGCCATTGATGAAACTGGGATCTGATGGCTCTACGATTTAGTCTGTGGTTTTTCTTTTCTGCTGGGATATGTTTTTATGTTCTTGCCTCTTCCATCTTAAGATTCTATAATTCAGAAGTAGCTTCTTGAGTAACTCCAACATTACAAAAAAACTAGTAATCCAAGCAGCCTGAAATTTTGTGTCCCACGTAAGAGTTGGATACCTTTTAGAGACTGACCTGTCGGTCTTAAGGGTTTCACTGGGACCAGACTTGTTCTAAGAGTTAAAGTCTGGAGTGGCCCTAGAAATCTTGAATGAAGTGAGTCTCTTTCCCCGCTGACAACCTTGTTTAACACTCTCATGTTCGTTCGTTTATTTTCCCATTATTTTTTTTTTCCTACCCTGGTCTGCCTCATAGTCTCAAGACGAAGGTGCCTCAAGGAAACACCACCAGACCAGGATCACTATAACCTTCCCACCCTGATTCTCTTCTCCTATCTTCACTTTCTGCAACTTGCCCTGGTCTTCACATACACTTTCAGAGCTAGTCTGGAAGTGACCTTCCTTTTGGAGGTAGAGAGGTGGGGCTTCGGATAAATGGCTGTTCCTAGAGAGTCTGGTTCCTTAAAGGCTTTCTGTCTTAGCACATACCGGAAACGTGCCACATATATGGCTATATTGAGGAAGATTGTAAATGCTGAAAATTCTACTAGTCCACTCCGTTCTTCCTTTTGCCTACCCAGCATCTCTTTTGTATTAGTTAATTGGATACAGATCTTTGTAACTTATATCAAGGGCAGATTACACTAGGTAGATATTTGGACTCTAGCCTGTTATGTTCATAAGCCAAAAAGCATAACTCACTGTTTCTCAGTAAAGCCTACTTCTTTAGGGAGCAGTATTACTGTGTACTGATCCTGACCAAGCACACCCTGCCTTGTTACAGTGAAGAGACCCATTCTGAATAAAAAAGGAGCCACCTTTGGGCCTCTACGTTTGGTTGCCAGTGTTGCTGCCCATGGTGAGATATTTGCCTCTGTTTCAGATGACCTTCTTTCCTTTCTCTCTGGGGACCCCATGTCATCAGCCATTAAGAAGAAAGAGGCCCAGGCCTCCTGAGTATTTGAGTTCTACCTTAGTGTTGGAATTTGGTCATTATTCCCTCTACCCTTGGAATCAGAACAAATGTGTCTTCTTCCCTCAAGCTCTCACCTTAGATGCATCCTAGGTATCTGGAAGCATAGGACAGAAGACTAATTATCTGTTTGTATATGACCCTGGCTGGTGGGGATACTTACCATTTTCTCTGCAATGAATTTCTGCTAGTTTTCAAGGTCTCTTTTGCCTTCTTCATGGAAATTCAGGGTTTTGTTTTGTTTCTCATTAAAAAACAAAAAAAGTATCTGGTCTACCTTCTGTCTGCCCTCCTACCTCCTCACCCTACCCTCCCATATGAGCACGGCTCCCCATGGCCACATACTCCTGCAAAGCTTTTTTGCTGCTCGGCTTTTCTCTAAACAGATCTGAAATTGCTGCTCCTGTGGTTTTTCTCAAAATTAACTTTGTCATGGTTTTAAAAAAAAGAAATCAAAATGCATTGTTGCATTAAGCTTTTTTAATAAAGGAAAATCATGGAAAGAAAATAGGCAACACCAGCAAATTATATGTAGAGAATAAACTAAACCATATATATATAATATGTATATATTATATATATAATCATCTAGTTCTCATTGTCATCTTACTGAAAGGAAATAAAACCTCTAAGGATCGCCATTTCTGAGAGGCTCTTGGAAATCTTTAAGTCTAAGTG
This sequence comes from Hyaena hyaena, assembly GCF_003009895.1. NCBI lineage: Eukaryota > Metazoa > Chordata > Mammalia > Carnivora > Hyaenidae > Hyaena > Hyaena hyaena. Next base: position 2,659,746 of record NW_024080640.1, read on the forward strand.
ATTGTATTAGATCAGCAATAATGACTATGTAATCTCTAAAGATAAATAAAATATTCTTAAAATGGATTCTTATCTTGAGAGTATTGCTTCCTTCTGTGAACTTGGAATACAAAGATGAGCGATGGTTCTTGGCAACAGGCTGGAGAACCTGCTGCAGGGCAAAGATGTGAAAAGTTGAAGTGGTTACCAGTAGCATATTTGAATGGCCTTAGCCTGGGGTCCCTTCTTCCAAGGTAGGCCATTCCACTAATATCTTCCCCCCAACCCACCCCCTGGTTATGTGTGTAAAGAACCTGCTCTCTCAGAACCATCACCCTGGGGAGTTGAAGCATACAGAGAAACTAAAGTGTGGTTCTAGGTCCCCCAAGCCCTCTGTGTGCTGCCCTTAGCTAGACAGCACAAGAAGCCCACATCCATGGTTTGGGATTAAAGGGTCCTGACCTCCAGAACTTGACTACGTCCAACCAAAAGGAAGAAATAAATTAATCTGACAGAGATTTGTTTCCAAGTCAGCTTTTACCTGAATAAGTCAGAAACTAAAGGGTGAATCCAACTGCCTCTTCTTCCTCAACTACCAGTAGAGTGGCCATTTTTGAGCAGCTTTCTAATAGCCACCTCTCTTAGTTGACAAACTAAACTAGTTCTTCCTGTATGCAAGATGTTTTCTTCCCTCTTAGAACCTTCTGCTACTTTGACTTAATGTTTACTTAAGGGCTAAAACAGTCCAGGCAGTTGGTAATGGGTCAAAGCTGGTGCCACTCCAGTTCAGGAGAAGGAGAGTGCAGTGGCTAGCAATGAAGCCAATGAGCCAGCTGGCAGGTGTCACCCCCACTGACAGCAGGGCTTGGCTCTTCTTCTGTGAAAGATGGGAGGTTGGGTGTCTGGCTCTTAGTTTCAGACTCACAGGGTGAGCCCTGACTATGCACTGCTGTGCAATTTCTCTAGCTTGTGGGCCTGTGGAAAGAGACTGGACTTTTTAAGTCAGGTTCACTTGACTAGCTCTTCCATTTACAAGTTGCGTTATTTGACCAATATTATATAATGACTCAGAGCCTTGGTTTTCTTGCCTGTGAAATGGGTATTGCTTATCTCCTAGGGTAAGGATTTAACAATCTCATTTAATTTTTAAAATGCTGCTTAAAAATCTGGCACACACAGTGTGCTACACAAACATCAATTCCTTATCTCAGTCTAGGGTCCTAAAGCCTCTGTTGCCTCATTATACCCACAAGTGTAGCATTGACGGGAGAGGAAGCTATTCTGTCCTTTTTCAACCACGTCATTCTGGCTGCCCAATGCCCTCAAAAATTAGATACTATAAGACTTTCTGCACCTTATGTTTTTTTTTTTTAATGTTTTATTTATTTCTAGGAGAGAGAGAGACAGCGTGAACAGGGGAGGGTCAGAGAGAGAGGGAGTCACAGACTGAAACAGGCTCCAGGCTCCAAGCTGGCAGTCAGCACAGAGCCCGACGCGGGGCTCGAACCCACGAACTGCGAGATCATGACCTAAGCAAAAGTCGGATGCTTAACCGACTAAGCCACCCAGGCGCCCCTGCACCTTATGTTTTTTTAAGCGTTTGTTTATTTTTGAGAGTGAGACAGAGCGTGAGCAGGAGAGGGGCAGACACACACACACACACACACACACACACACACACACACAGAATCCAAGCAGGCTCCAGGCTCTGAGCTGTCAGCACAGAGCCAAACACGGGGCTTGAACCCATGAACCATGGGATCGAGACCTTAGCCGAAGTGGACTCTTAACTGAGGCACCCAGGTACCCCTCTACATCTTATTTTTGGTTTTGTTTTATTTTTATTTTTTATTTCTGAGAGAGAGAGAGACAGTGTGAACAGGGGAGGGTCAGGGAGAGAGGGAGACACAGAATCCGAAACAGGCTCCAGGCTCTGAGCTAGCTGTCAGCACAGAGGCCAATGCGGGGCTTGAACCCACAAACGTGAGATCATGACCTGAGCCGAAGCTGGACGTTTAACCAACTGAGCCACCCAGGCGCCCCAGTCTGCATCTTATTTTTAAGCTCCATAATAAGTGCTGTCTAATTTAATCAATTGTCTGATTAAAGGGATATGTTCGGTCCTTATAATTATACCCATTTATACCTCTGCCAGCAGCCCCCAAATGCCTGACTTTGGGGACAAGGAAAAGTGATAGTGTTAATTTAAAAATTATTCAGCACTGGAGCCATCTCTGTAAGATAGAAAAACTTGTAGACCAGCCCCTGACTAATTAGCCCTCAGGTATATGTATGGACGCCTCTGCGGTCAATGGTATTGAGGGCTAGCACATCTTTGTTGACCAATAAGCTAAAAGAAGTTCAGGGGCGCCTGGGTGGCTCGGTAGGTTGAGCTTCCGACTTTGGCTAAGGTCACGATCTCACGGCTTATGGATTCGAGTCCCATATCGGGTTCTGTGCTGACAGCTCAGGGCCTGGAGCCTGCTTTGGATTCTGTGTCTCCCTCTCTCTCTTTACCCCTCCCCTGCTCATACTCTGTCTCTCAAAACTAAATAAACATTAAAAAAAAAAAAAAAAGAAGTTCAGTGTGTGCCAAGTCCATGGCCTATAATTTCAAAGTTTTTGGTTCATCTGTGGTTTCTTGTTACTTCTTCCAGGATTTGTTTCCAGATACCTTTTTTCTTATGACTAGTTCTGAAAGTGGGCCTATAATGAGCAGACAGATGTCTGATCTTTACTGTGTCCCATTTCACGGGGTGTAGAGAAGATAATGGATTGAGGTCTCTTGTTTTGATTCTCTGCAACACAACATCTCCATTAACACCAGTTTTTCAAACCCCTTCTCTGAAAGTGAAGCCAGATGGAGCTCTAGGCTTAGCAATTAGCTTTGCATAGAGGCCAGAGAGGACTTGAGATGTGTCTTCAGTCCTCCCTCCCAACTGAAGCCAGTTTGAGGCTTTGTTCCTTTGCCCAAGGTATACACTGGAAAAGGAACAAAGCCTCAAAACTGGCCACTCCTATCAGATGCCACCACTTCAGGGATCCTAATGATTGACTAAGCTCACAGAAGAGACGATGAAGTTCTGGGCCTATCAATCCTAGAACTGCTTAGGAGGACAGGAATTGAGAAGAGGAAGATAGAATAATTATTCTTTTATTAAGAAACCCTAATGGGCTGTGCAGTGGCAGGTTTACCACACTGCAGCAGTGATGAGCTAGGCGTGGGTTGTGAATTTTAAAGCAGAGTGTGAATGTTTTAGAGTTTAACAAATTATACCCTTAAAACCATTTTCCAAAATCAAATAGTTTAGGCCTCAAGCCATGGACTTTCTTGGAAATTCAGGTCATTTCAATTCTGTTAAACCAGTAGGTCTCAACTGCAGAAGATAACTGCCCCTCAGGAAACATTGCCACATCTGGAGACACTTTTGGCTGTCACAACTTAGGGAAGGGTACTACTGGCATCTAGTAGGGAGAGGCCAGGGACTCTGCTAAACATCCTACAATGCATGGAACAGCTCCCCACAACAAATTTTTCAGTCACTATTCCAGAAATCTTGTGTTAAACATACATATATGAGGTATACAAAATGAACAAAACTTGGCCCTACTTTCAGGGAACTTCTACCACATTGAGGGAAAGGTTGGGAATGGGAGAGGAAAGGGAAAATTAGTACAATAAGTGAGTACAGTAAGGAGATGTTGGGGACAGAAGAGAAAGTAACTGAGAAAGCTCCAAGGAGTTCTCTCAACTGTGCCTTCATCCGTTACCTACTGACTAGCAGAGGAAAGTCTGAGGGAGAAATATGGTTAAGAAAGAGACAGAGCTGTTTGTGAGATATAAGGAGGGGGAGTAGTAATTCCTTTGAGCCTCTTATTTTGGGGATATAGTAGAAAATACAAGAATTTTGAATCCAAGCAGACTTGGCGTGACACCCACACAGCCTGAGCGGGTTGAGTACAGCCAAAAGGAAGGCATTCTGGAAGAGGAGGTAATAATGAAATAGAATCATTACGGAACAATAGAAGTTAGCCAAGAAGAAGAGCAGAAAGTTTTTCCAGAAAGAACAGCAAATACACTTAAATAAAATAGAACACCATACCTTGGGGGTGGGGGGGAGGGTAGCTCAGTGGGTTAAGTGACCGACTTCGGCTCATGTCATGATCTCACAGTTTGTGTGTTCTAGCCCCACACTGGTCTCTGTGCTGACAGCTCAGAGCCTGGAGCCTGCTTCAGATTCTGTGTCTCCCTCTCTCTCTCTGCCCCTCCCCAACTTGTGCTCTCTCTCTCGCAAAAACAAATAAACGCTAAAAATTAAAAAAAAAAAAAAAAAAAGAACACCATACCTTGGGAACTGCAAGAAGTAATCTCTGAGCCTTGGTTTTCTCAACAGTAATACAGGATTAGTGGAAACAACCTGTCAGAGCAAATGATGTCTGAGAAGTTTCTAGTGCAATGCCAGGAACAAAGTGGCAGTTCAGCAATTCCCCCAATCCCACCCATTTCCCTCAGGCTGCTGGTTTGGGACTATTTACTGTAAACAACTTTTTAAGATAAATTGGCTGACTACACAGCCTCCTTTGTATCGAGCCCTCAGGAAGGATTTTAGGGGAAGGAAGCAAAGTACTAGGGAGCACACGGGGGTTTGCTCTGCACTCAACATTTTTCTCTAGCTCACACTTGAGGAAGGTGCCCTACTTCAGCAGAGAAAGGTAGATGACCAGAAGCAGCCCTGAAGGGCACCAGCAATTTCAGTGAAGTGAAAACGCCCCACCCCACCCCACAACCCACCATCTCCCAGTCTAGCCCTCACTCCAGGCGGGATGAGTTCTCGAGAAATCTGAGAGGGCAAATCTCTCGTTGCCTTCGGTGTCCCTGGCCACCCGGCGGTGCCGTGCCTCCCCTGCGACGGAATCGGGACTGGGGGCGTAATACGAGAGCTAGGACAGACATCTGTGGTAATGGGGAAACCGAGACTGCAGTGGAGCAGGAGGCGGAGACTAGAGCTCCCCGAAAAGGTCGCTATTTGGGAGGGGGAGAGTGCTGAGTGAAGCTAAAAGATAACCTGCCAAAGCTCGAGGACCAGAATTCGGGAGGTAGAGCCCGGAGCCTACCCCAGAGCCTAAAGCTACCAGCAGTGCGGCAGGACTTAAAAAAATAGGAGGGGAGGGGAACATCCCGTGAATGAGCCCCCCCGCCCGCCTCCAAGTCCCGCTTCGAACAGCCGAGTAACCAATCGCGCTGCGGGGCGGGGCTGCGGAGCGCGACCGCAGCCAATAGCTGTGGGGAGGGCGGGGCCTGGATCCCCGCGCGCGGCAGCGGGGTCGCCCCGGGCAGAGCTCGCCGAGCGGCTGAGGTAGCCGCTGAGTTAAGGTGGCATGGAGGACCCCGCGGCGCCCGGGGCCGGAAGCGCGTCCACCAATGGCAACGGCAACGGCAGCGGCAAAGGGAAGCAGACGGCGCCCAAGGGCCGGGAAGCGTTCAGAAGCCAGCGGCGGGAGTCGGAGGTGAGGAACCCGGGGAGCTTCGGTTGGGGCCGGGAGACGCCCGCGGGCGGGAAGCAGTGGCTGAGGTGATTCGGCCCGGTCCTCCTCCCCTTCCGGAGCCCCCCGGCGCGCTCGGTGCCGCCCCTGGGAGCGGACGTCTGCGGGGTCCTCTGCAGCCCGGACTCTGGGCTCTACAGCCCAGGAGCCCTCTCTGCCTGTCTCCCTGTCGGGGGCTTCTTAGCCCTCTGGCCTCTCCTCTGGGAATGCGGGGATGTAGCGCGATAGAGACCATACCTGGTACTTTTCAAATATTTATCGCACTTAATTTCTGCAGCCCCTTGAAGTGAGGATTCGTGTTTTCGATTTACGGAAGGAGCGGGCGCGGACAGGTTAAGCGACTGGCCTGAAGGGTGAGGGGCCAGAGCTCCGCCGCAGTGGACGGGGGCCGGCGTGGGGGGCAGCCGCGCTCCCACCCCTGGGCTAGCGAGCTGATCCAGATGTGCCGAGTGACTTCTGCTCGTCCCCTGCCCCCGCGTGTTGGCAGGCTGTTTAGGGAGTGCCTTCCCCAGACATCAGGACCCCTACCAGTGAGGGTCAATGAGAGGCTTCAGCTGGGGTGAGGGGGAGAGGACGGGGAATGGAACTGCTCAGGATACAAACCCACAGATAGGAATATGAATGTTTGGGTTACCTAAGGAATCCTAACTAGGAGAATGAAAGGAGTGAAGTATTAGTCTCCTTCTCCCTCATCCAGCCAGTGCCCATTAACTAGGCAAGAGTAGAATTGGATCTGAGCGGGGATCAGAATAGACCATGAAAGGTCAGGTGTGAAAGGGACTGTAGCGATCATCCGCTCTAGCCCTTTCTCTTAACACAAGTTAAGAGACAGAAGTAACTTGCCCAAGATCATGCATCTGGCATAGTGGCCAGGAGCACCGAGCTTGGGGATCATCCAGACCGGGTTTTTTAAAAATGTTTGTTTATTTTTGAGAGAGACAGAGACTGAGTGTGAGCAGGGGAGAGGCAGAGAGAGATGGAGACACAGAATTGGAAGCAGGCTCAAGGCTCTGAGCTGTCAGCACAGAGCCTGACATGGGGCTCGAACTCATGAACCATGAGATCATGACCTGAGCTGAAGTCCAATATTCAACCGACTGAGCCATCCAGGTGCTCCCATCCAGACCAGGTTTTGAATCCTAGCCCTATCACTTACTCTGTGTGACTTTTGGCAAATTGCCAAACCTCTCTGAGCTCCAGTTTCTTCTTCTGTAAAGGAGGTTAATGCGACCCACCTCAGAAGATTGTGATAAAGTCATATGAGATCATCAGATGTCAGATGTTTAATTCAGTGCAGGCACAGGGTATGTAATTGGTCAGTACATAGTAGCTCATAGGGCCAGAGCTTATACTAGAAGCCAGGTCTTACTTGTCCCAGTCGGTTTACCATTTGAATTGTACATCCCAGTTTCCAAAGGGAGTTCATGTATATTTTTCATTTTGATACAGAAAAGTAAGAATCCATCCAATTTTTTTTTAATGTTTTATTTATTTCTGAGAGAGAGAGAGAGGGAGAGAGAGAGAGAGCAAGGGAGGGTCAGAGAGAGGGAGACACAGAATCTGAAACAAGCTCCAGGCTCTGAGCTAGCTGTCAGCACAGAGCCCGATGCGGGGCTCGAACCCACGAACCATGAGATCATGAACTGAGCCGAAGTTGGACGCCCAACCTACTGAGCCACCCAGGTGCCCCTCCATCCCATTTTTTAAAAGCAGGAAGTGGAAATGAAAAGACTAGTCCAAAAATCACACCATCTTTCAGAGACAGAGCTCAGCTCTACTGTTTTGCTAGTTGAGGGTTCTATCCACGTCATCTCCCTCCCTGCCTTACTATGAATCTCGCCTTTTAGAGCACCCTGTACCTCCTCCCCCACAAAGCAACATTGTTTTTGCTTAAATGTTTTTTTGGGAGGAGGGGGTGGGTCATTCATTATTTCAAAAAGTATTGAGTCCTTTCTACATGCCCAGCACTATTTAGGTGCTAGGGATGCAGTGGTGAACAAGACAAGGTCTTTTTCTGTGGAGCGAACATTCTAGCCAGGGTGGAGAGACAATATGCAAGTAAATAAAATAATTAGTTTCAGAATGATATGTTCTTTGGGAGAGTTAAAACTCCTGATGTTAGAGGGCTTTTCCCTGCCTATCAAGTTTTCCACCAGGAAAAGGGCTCTAATAGTACTTTCGTTTTGCCAGTGAGTCCAGTATCCAGAGACTCAGAGCTTTCCACCTGCCCCCAGTTTTACCTCCTGGTTGTCTGCAGCTGTACTTCTTATGCTTGCAAATGGACAACTGCAGTGATCCTCTCCATCTGGGCTCATTGCCTGCCAACAGGCTGGCTGGAAAGATTAGCTTTCCTCCACCTTCCACTGCAGCAGGAAAGCTGCCTTTTACCTGTCAGTACATTCCCAGACTCGGGTGACTATGTGCCTTTCCTTCCTTCCCTCCTTTTGCTTTCCTGTGAAAGACAGTCCTCAGGGGAGATGGTTTATCTTTTCCCCCCTCTCTTGGACTTCTAAAGGATTACTGGAAGAGAATTACTGTTGGCACAATTCAAGAGAGCCTCCTCATCCATCATTGTGCCTGTGGGGGACACTGGTTGACCTGCCCTCTCCCAGTGGTTTAGTGTATGAATATCCCAACGAAAATAGGAAGCTAGAGACTAATTGTTTGCTTAATAAGATTCTTAGGGCGCCTGGGTGCCTCAGTGAGTTAAACATCTGACTCTTGATTTCCACCCATGTCATGTTCTCATGGTTTAGAGACTGAGCCCAGCCTCCACACTGACGGAAAGGAGCCTGCTTGGGATTCTCTCCCTCTCTCTGACCCTCTCCCTCACTCTCTGTCCCTCCCTCATATGTGCCCACACACGTTCTCAAAGTAAATAAATAAACATTTTTAAAATTTTAAAAGAAACAGGGAGTTCTTAACCAAACGATTCACCTCAGGCCTCTTTTAGCCAGATCCCCTGGTTTAGTTGGTTCCCAAAGTCCTTGACAGAGTTTTACTGGTTTGTGGAAAAAGGAGGAAAATTCAGGGCATTGAAGTAAGTTTTTCATAAAATGTAGTTTGAGACAATAAATTTAAAGGATGTGTTCAATTTGGAGCATCTGGTGAGCTCTGTTGGTAGAGCATGCGATTCTTGATCCAGGGTCATGAGTTCAAGCCCCATGTTGGGTGAAGAGCTTAGTAAACCAACCAACAAACAGATGTGTGTGATTTATTTATTTATTTACTAAACTTTTTACTTTGGAGTGATTTTAGGTTTATGGAAAAGTTGCAGAGATGGTACAGAGGGCTCCTGTACCCCTCACTCAGTTTCCCCTGATGCCAGCCTTTCAGGTTTCCACAGTGCTTTTAGCCAAACCATGGAAGCAGCACTGGTCCTTTGACTCATGGAAAGCTCTGTTCCCTGAGAGTCCTTCTCAGGCCTGGCCTGGCCCCGCCTCACCCATAGCAGTTCTTCTGAACCTCCTCTGGGCTGTGAGAATTTCTCAGTGAGCCTCGTCCATGGTCTGTCTGACATGAGGCCAGGTTTTGGGCTTTCAGATGGAAGACCACAGAGGTGACTGCCCTTCTTGTCACATCATGTCAGGGGACATGCAACATCTTGTCACTGGGAGGCTGGCCCTTGGCCTTGTCACAGCATGTATGCAATTTAAAACAGTATTTTTCAAACTGTGAGTTGAGACCAACAACCAACATTTTTTTTAAAGAAATAGAATAATAGAAAGTATCTATGTCACATAGTAATGGTGGTATTATTTTGTTAAAAACTTTTGTTCCAGTTTTGTGTATCTGTCAGAGCATGATGTAAAATTTATTTATTCTTTGATTTACAATCAAAAAGCTTTGAAAAACATTACTTTTAATGCCTCTTTTATTCTAACATTACGTCCTCATTTTGGGGGTTTTAAACTGTTCTTTTATGAAATTGTATTTTAAAAAGGTTTTTTTAAGTCTCTACTGATCAGAATAAAACCTCAACTACCTAATGTCATTCCCCCCCTCCATCTTTTTTTTTTCTTACTGGTTTCTGTAACCCAGATGTATTTGGAAGTATTTGCAATAGTGGGTTTAAACATAACATAATTTGCGTTGTTGGCAGTGTAAATTGATAAAGTGGTTTTGGAAAACAAAAAAAAGAATCTATCCTTAGGAAAGATCCTAAATATGAAAAAATGTATAGGTGTATTACAACTTTATGTTTATAGTAAAGAAAAATTAAAACTTAAATGATCAACAATAGAGAACTGGTTAAGTAAACCAGTTAGTTATCTGCCTGCTTTGCTGTACACTTAGCTATTTAAAATGATAGTCATAAGAATATAAGAAAAACACCTTTATAATATTAAAATTGTAAGTACAGTAAGTAAAATTCTAAGTAGTATAACCACCTACATAATGCTATCAAGTGCTAGGTAAGTGTGCTAAGTTCTTTGTCCTCTGTTAATTCATCTATTGCTTATAATGACTCTATGAATTATCCTCATTTTACAGATGAGAAGACTGAGCATGTCATTTTCCAGTAATTCCCTGACACCAATTCAGTTCTGATACTATCAGTAGTTAGCACAAACCTTACAGGTTAAGGGCACAGTGCCATAAGACTGTCCCCACTTCAGATGCCAGCCACACCCCGGGCCCCCCAGGCTACACGCATTCACTGTACCTGGCCAACTGCAAATTCAGAGGTTTCTTGACCACCCCCATCCTACCCACCTGCTGCCATCTCTTGATTCCATAATTTGCAACAATGACTCACAGAATTAAAAAAAAAGAAACTGCTACGTTTATGATTACAATTTTAATATAAAGGATACAATTCAAGAATGAAGAGAGCAGGGGCGCCTGGGTGGCTTAGTTGGTTAAACGTCCGACTTTCGCTTAGGTTATGATCTCGCGGTTCATGGGTTTGAGCCCCGCGTCGGGCTCTCTGCTGACTGCCAGCTCAGAGCCTGGAGCCTACTTCAGAGTCTGTGTCTCCCTCTCTCTCTGACCCTCCCCTGCTCACGCTGTCTCTCTCTCTCTCTCCTAGAAATAAATAAAAATATTAAAAAAAAAAAAAAAGAATGAAGAGAGCAAAGACAAGATATGGGGGTAAGATGGTACAGAGCTTCCATGCCCTCTGGGTATCACCCCCTCAGCACTTTGGTTTGCCCAAAACTCATTGTTTCAGGGCTTTTATACAGTTTCATTACCGAGGCATGATTGTTTAAACCATTAGACACAGGGGCTGTCTCAGGCTATTAAACCATTGGCCATTGGCTGGTAGTTGACTTAATCTTCAGCCTCTTCAACTCTCTGGAGGTGGGGCCATTCCCTCCTTTGAAACTCTTAAAGGCTCACCAGGAGTCACCTCACTAGCATAAACTCTAGTATTGTTGACAGGGGCTTTTAAATTATAGACACTCCTATCAGGAAATTCCAAAGGTTTTAGGAGCTCTGTGCCTGGAACAGGGGACAAAGACCAAATACACTTTTTCTACCACACTGGGGCATAGGGAGAGTAAGTAACTTGCTCAAGATCTCAGTGTGTGACAGATGAGACTCAAAATACATTTTTTTGAGATTCAGAAACTTTTTAATTTATATATATTAATGTACACTGGTAGGAAATACTCCAAAATGCTTAGAGAGGTTAGGAGATAGGATTACATTAAGATGTTTTTTATATACGATTGTAACATTATACCTACAACAACATATGAAATCTAGTTTTAATATAACTTGGAGTAGAAATACAACCTTATCTGATAATCCTAGAGTTGTGGAACACTAGAGTTGAGGGACCTCCTTTTATATATGAGGAACTATGATCCAAAGAACGAGATCTGCCCAAAATCACACAGTGGGTTAATGACAGAGCTAATATTAGAATCCAGCTCACTTCTTTTGTTTTTGTCCATCTCATTTTTCTAGACATCAGCTAGAAGCTCTTCTGGTCTGTGTTTATGTAGGTCAGATACAGGCACAGATTTCATAGCTTTCATATCTGTTCACGATCCTTTACTCAGAGTTTCTGATTCTATATAGGAATCTTCAGCCCTGTCCTGCATTGAGCCTCACATTTTGGCTTGGAGGAGGGTACCTCTTGGATTAAAGGCCCAGATGGGATTCTCCTAGCTGCCTCCCCGATCTAATGTTGGCCTCCAAGAGAGGAAGAAGATTAAGTGAGAGTATAATTTCCTTTTTCATCCCTTTTTCCACGTTACTGCAAACACTTCTCTATTACAGGGCTCTGTGGACTGCCCCACTCTGGAATTTGAGTATGGAGATGCAGATGGGCACGCAGCAGAGTTGTCAGGTATGAGGTGGAGATGGGTCTGTGGAGAGTGGAGGGATGGCCAAGAGGAGAGGGCCTGAGTCTATGATCTCTCCTGGCAGCTTATCTATTCTCCACATTCCCTTCTCTCTCCAGCCTCCAGCAGTAAATATCTGTGCTTTTACAGTTCTTTCTGTGAATTCTCCTCTGGCTACAGTATTCTCCACTTTCATTCTTTCACTCTTTTTTGCTCACCCTTCTTTATTCTCTTTTGGTGTACTCTTAAATCCTTTGTCTTTCCATTTTTTACCCACTCTTGTTTCTCTTCTCATATTCACTAGTATCTTTGCATGCATGCCCCCTTCTTTCTGCCACCCTCTCCCTTTCTGTCTCTCTGTCTGAATTTTTAGCTTAGGCAGTGTGATCCCCTCACATTAAGAGCCTCCATGTTACACGTGCTATGAATACTAGTTATTAATAAACGAGCTTTGGGTGGAGATGGTGTGAAATTAAATACTCTGTCACATGGAAGTGACACTTTGCGACATGCTTTTTCAGAGAAAAGAGACAAGCAATTTTAAAGAAGTTCTTGTGAATGAGCACAGGGAATAAATTTTGTGATGAGTGACAGATAGCTGAGTTTAATAACCAACAAAGGATAAGAATTCCAAATAATATATACAAAAAAATAAATTTCATATACGTATGCATGTGTCTGTGTATAGAGAGAGAAGAGAGGAATAGACAAGTAGTCAAAGAATATGAATAGGAATTCAGAGACTAGAAAACCATATGGTCAATAAATATATGAAAAGATGTTCAACTACTTTAGTAAATGAGTAAAAGCAAATTAAAATGAGATATTTCATGTTTATCAGATTGCAAAACTTAAAAACCTGAAGTTGGTGAGGGTATAGAGAAACGAGTACTTTTATATGCTGATTGGCATTAGAGAACAGAGCATAAAAATTGGAAAGCACTTTGGTCACTTCTAGCAAAGTTGAAGATGCACGCATATTATAACCCAGTGATTCTACATGTACCTTTTAAAGAACACTTGGGCACAAGAAAACACATATAAAGATGTTTATTTTGGCCATTGTGAAAAAATTTAAAACAACTTAGGGGAATGGATGAACTGTAGTTGGTCAATATAGTAGGTTACCGTATAAATGTTAAAATAGTTGATCTATGTCATATGTTTTGATATCGATAAATTAAAAGCACAATGTTAAGTGGGGAAAGAAACAGTGACAAAATAATTTATATGTGTATCCAGAAAACTGCTTAAACACACAAACCAAAAAGGTGTTTCTGGGAAGACTGGTTGCACACTTGATTGAGAACAGTGTCAGTTAAGTAAATGGATGTGTAAGTCAAACTGTCATGTAAAAAACTATTGAAAGACATACTAGAATATGATTTTTAGAAAAAATAGTATATAATATCCTGTTTGGATAAAAACTTTCGAAACAATGTATCATGTTGTTTATAGGTATATATGTGTGTAGTAAAAGTAGAAAAATAGACATGTGAAGCATACATACCAATTTCATGCTAAAGAGGGGAATAAGATTGACTGGGAGGAAAAGGGAGGCTTTAGATATCGGAAGCAAATATGACAAGTATGAACATTTGTTTAATCTGGGTAGAAGATACAAAGGTATCTCATATGTATTCTGTATTTATCCCTATATGAAAGTTCATGATCTAAAATTTAACAATAAATAACAAAAAGTTTAGTACCTCACAGCCTTCCTCCCTTTTCTGACTGGGTTTGTGCTGCACTCTTTAAAAACATCTATGAACACTACCCACTGAGCACTGAAGAATATCAGAGTCAGGGCTGGGATTTGCTTCTGGTCAGTCCAGGATTCTGGAACTCAGTACTCAAAAGCCCTGCCTCCCGGACAAGGTGTTTCTCAGTCTAACAATTGAGAACATAAGTGAATTTCTCTTTGTGAACTATCTGTGACCTAGTTAAGTTTCCAGCAAGGGTCTTGGAAGAAAGTTTTGAGGAAATCTATTCTGTCACCTGTTGACTTCTCAGCTTCAGTTCTTCATCCTCTGTAGGATGAAGGTACTAGTATAATGTCCTGGAGTGTGTGTGGAAGAGAGGGCATTTTTATTTCTTAAGCTCTGCATTTTGTATTTAGAGGCTATTGTCAATAAAGTTAGATGTTCTTGGGCCTAAGCAGCCCTTTGGCAACAGTAGCTAGTTCTAAGTGGTTTGAAGCTGTCTCTACCTGGGTGGCCATGGGCAGGAACCTAAACTCTGTACCCTTCGAGGAAATTCAGTAGGGAATAAACTGGCTTTAACCCCAAAGGGCCATCTAGCACATACTCTCCAGCCTTTACTCTGGCTCCTTGAATAGCCCAAGGATCTTGCGTCTAAATTTCAGGCGTTGTGTTGCCCTTCTCTTCCCTAGAGACAGGATAGCCTCAGTCTGGGTTGACAAGCAGAAGGAGCTGCAGCCCTAAGAAACAGGAGTGATGGCATTTAGCCCTCTCTGCTCCAACCCTCCTCCTGGCCCTCACCAAGTGCTGAAGACTGCCTACTTTGCTGTAGCAGCCAGCTGGCAGGAGGAGGACAGGTTTGATGGTTTAATCACCCAGGGACACAAGTGGCTATTTTTAACTGCTCCGAAAGGGAAGAAGCTGGCTCTGGATTGAATTGGACACAGGAATGTGTTGGAAGCTTTAGTTCTTTCATGCCACCCTCTCCTCCTCAGGCCCCTTTTATAAGGGTCTGCTGAATGTTTGTGACTCTGTCCTATCTTTTCTGCCACAGAATTGTATAGCTACACTGAAAACCTGGAATTCACCACTAACAGGAGGTGCTTTGAAGAAGATTTCAAGACTCAAGGTGATCCCAGATTCTTATTCATAGAAACCTGCTTTTCCTTCCATGATATCCCAGCTTGATCTAGAAAAAGCCCAAAACAAAGCCCAAAACCCGTCTTCATCCTCTGCATAACCGTATAACTTCTCTATTCCTCCTTGCATATGGGACACAAGAGTTTCCTATACCTCAAGTGGAGAGGCCATGGAATGGAAGCAAGAGAAACCTGTGCTGGGTCCCTTTCACTGATGTAAAGGGCCCAGAGAGCAGAGGAATGAGTCCTGGGCAGGTGCCCTGCTACATGGTAAAACCCTGTGCTTAGTGTAGTCCTTGACCTTAACGTTCAACCCCTGCCTCCAACTCTGCCTCACTCCTAATAACATCTAATAGTAATTTCATGTGCCACACTGCATTCCTCTCAAACCTCCACTTCCTAACTTGGTCAGTGAATTCAATTTGCAACTCAACAGATGTGTGGTAAGTACTGTTTTGTGCCAGAGATGCAGGGGGCAGGGGTGAAGGTGAATTTGCAGTATCTTCAAAGAGTTTATAGTCCAGTGGCAGAGTGGAGGTGTGTACGTCACAAAACTGAGGCCAGAGGAAAGTGGTAAGTATTATAAGAGAAGTAAAAAGTATCTTGGAGGACAGAGCTGGCTGGAGCACTAGTGAGAAAGAGATTATTAGTATTGGACCTATAATGATGAATAGGAATTGGATAGGTGGGGAGAGAGAGGGAACTCCTTGAAAAGGCAGAGAAAGGACAGAATAGACTATGTGTGGAGAATGGAGGGAATATGGAGGAAGATAAGGCTTCAGAGTAGGTTCAGCCAGAACTTTTTGGGTCCTTTACTTTTCCAATCTCTTATTCCTTCTCAGCTAAATAAGAAAAGCTTTTAAGAGAAAAATTTGTTGGGGGCTGGGATCAGAGATGGAAGGGGAGGCAGAAGTTGACACTGGATCTATATGGCCTTCTGTCCCCAGTGCAGGGCAAGGAGTGGCTGGAATTGGAGGAAGATGCTCAGAAGGCCTATGTGATGGGACTCCTAGACCGACTGGAGGTGGTCAGTAGGGAACAGCGACTGAAGGTGGCCCGGGCTGTTCTCTACCTGGCCCAAGGCAAGTGACCACCTTTGCCAGCTTGAAATGGGTGAAAACCAGGGAAAGAAGTGTTGTTATCAGGATTAGGATGAGGCAAGCCAAGCTCAGAAAGTGAGGTCCCTGCCTCTCAAAGACCGATCTTATCAAGGTCGAAGTGAACTAGTGCCAAAAAAGAAAAAGAAAAGAAAAAAGAAGTAATCTGGTGCTTTTGAGGAAGTTAAGGAGATAGAGGTGTGTCCTATTCCGGATCCCTTGGAATTGGCCTTCATCTTACCAGGCATGCCAAGATTTCTTACAGGGTTTTTTTTTTCCTTCACATGGGCTGTAATCATATGTGGAGAATTAGCAAAAGAGTCAGTGTGGCTAGAGTTGGTGATGCACCACCAGCATCATCATCAGCTATGTCACTGGCCTCCACTGAGGGGAGGCAGTGGAGTATCGCAAAGTCACAGATGGTGGACCCTCTGCATTATTTCTTATTTGCATTTAGAAGGTTCAAGCCAGCATAGCAGCAGGAGTGGATACAGTGTGTAACTGGGAGATGATGAGAACTCAGTGGGATTAATTGAGGAAACCTCCTCAGAAGAGACCTATTAGCCAGGTGTTGGAAAGAGAAATGAGATTGCCTAACTGGAATAGTAAAAATAAGCCCTCAGATCATAATAAGAGGACTGTTGGCAGAACCGACTAGCTGGGAACTTAAAAAAAAAAAAAGTATAAAAGAAAATAAATGGAGAAGAAAGAGAGTGGTGAAGGGAAGACTAGCAAACAAGGCAGTGCCTAAGCGTCTTTCTTGGGTCTGGTGCTCTGGCCAACTTCCAGCTGCTACTACCTTCAACTTTTTACCTGAGAGCTTTGTCTGCAGCCTATATGGGGTAACCAGGAAGTGCTAGGGAATTAATATGCTCCCCTAGTCCAGTAGCACTGATCACTGACTGACAGGAGTTATTGGATAAATACCCCAACTACCTCACCCTTCTTGGGTGGGGAGGATTCTGAGGTGTGTAAAATATATACTGTTTCCCAGAGCTTCCCCCAACCTGGGTTTCAGTTCTTGGCTGCCTTCTCTTCCCTGTCTCATTTCCCCACTTCTCTACTAGTACAATCTCCCACATAAACTACTTTCATTTGAATCCTTCTCTCTGGATCTGCTTCTCCGGGAACTCAAACTTAAGACAGACCAGTTATAAGCACTTTGGACCTGACTCTGGAGACTGCTTCTCCTCTTTTGAAAATGGCTCATTCAAGGAAGTTCTGGAGGGCCTTGCCCAATCTTTGTCGGCCTAATTGTTGGGCAAGGTGTTGGAGATAGCCTTAAGATCATGGGGCAGAGTGGAAAGAACCGGGATATTTCCTCTCACCTTCAACTCCATGGCACTGTCTGGTCCTTTAGGCACTTTTGGGGAATGTGATTCAGAGGTCGATGTGCTACACTGGTCCAGGTACAACTGCTTCCTGCTCTATCAGATGGGGACCTTCTCGGCCTTCCTGGAGCTACTCCACATGGAAATCGAGTGAGAAGCCTTAGGGGGGGGCTGGCCTAGACAATCTCCTTTCTTGCAGGGTGCCTCATGTCCTGGGCTGATTGCCTCCCTATAGCGACCTCTATGGGAGCAGGGTCTATTCATATTTCAGTCCAAAGCATACTGACAGTTCCGATCTATGCAGCCATGCTTTCTGATATTCTGTTTTCCTCCTGAAGGTGGTCTCATCAACAGGTTCTGCCTTACTTACAGCTTCAATCCTGGGCTTCAGGGCCCCATCCTAGGTGGGTTCCCTTTGTATCTCAACACCTTCTCAACTCAGCGTAACTGGAATCTATGAAGGAGACCGTTCTACCTGAGAACATGACCCAAGAGAGACAGGACCAATTTCTGTTGCTGTGTCCAGTTCTTTCCCTGTGGGTTATAGCTCTAGAGGTAGCCTTGGTTGCTGTTACCACTGTAGTGATCCCTCATTTTATCTCAAGCCTGTTACCCGGGAGTTTAAATAGGGCACATTTAAAGGGTTGCTTAGCATCTACTATGTGTCCAGCACAGCACTAGGCACAATGTGGATTATAGGAGGGATTATCACAGACCTTGCCCTTGCCCTTGCCCATCTTTACCACGGATAAGCATTTACTGAGATGTCAGAGGAATTCTGTGGGCTCATTTACCTTAGACCAGTTTCTTTTAGCTACATAGCCAGGGAATAGCAGGTACTCAGGTTTGTGTATATGGTAAATGGGGACACCGGGCATAAAGAGGATATCTGAGTTCCTGTTCTCCCTCTCCTCCCCTTGGCAGCAACAGCCAGGCCTGTAGCAGTGCTCTTCGGAAACCAGCCATCTCCATTGCTGATAGCACAGAGCTCAGGTGAGTGGAGCTGGCCCTAGGATTGGAACAAGGGATGGTCAGCAATGGGTTACCCTTTGCCCAAGTCCCCAAGATACACCCAGATTACTAGTAGTTGCTAATTCTGCTGGGTTGAGCTCCCACACAAATCATCTCTGAGGTCTCTGACTACAGGTTAGGAGCTGCTTTGGGAACCTTTTGTAACCCTTCTATAATCCCAGGGTGCTACTGAGTGTCATGTACCTATTGGTGGAAAATATCCGCCTGGAGCGAGAGACAGACTCCTGCCGGTGGAAGACAGCACGGGAGACCTTCCGCACTGAATTGAGTAAGAAGTGGAATTTGAGGAAGAGTGGGGATGAGGTGCTGGTGATGGAGGGGAAGCATAGCATCTGAGCCTCTGCTTAGTAGAAACAGCTCCCTTTCCTACCTGCCCTCCTTCCTTCCTTCCTTCCTTTCTTCCTTCCTCCCTTCCTTCCTCCCTCCCTCCCTTCCTTTCTCCCATTCTTCCTTCCTTCCTCGTTCAGAATTGGCATCCATTCTTTTATTCTTACTTTTTAAAAAATGTTTATTTATTTTGATAGATAGAAAGAGAAAGAGAGAATACGTGCAGGGGAAGGGCAGAGAGAGTGGGTGGGAGAGAATCCATACTATTAGCACAAAGCCCAACGTGGGTCTTCATCTCATGAACCCCAAGATCATGATCTGAGATGAAACCAAGAGTCACGCACTTAACCAACTGATCCACCCAGTTGCTCCTATTTTTATTTTTTTTAAAGTAGGCTCCTCACAGGGAATGGAGCCTAATGTGGAGCTTGAACTGACGACCCTGAGATCAAGCTGAACTGAGATGAAGAGTTGGATGCTTAACCAGCTGAGCCACCCAGGCATTCCTAGCATCCATTCTTTTAAGGCAGAGATACTATGTGGCAGACATGAAGACCTGGCTTGACTGCCCTTGTGTCTATGAGTTAGGACCAATTATGTGTCATTTTTGTGCCTTGGTTTCCTTGGTTATAAATGGGGATAGCCATCCATCTCCTGTTTCATCATCAATCTCACATGAAAAAAAGAAGTTGAATCAACTTGAAAATGTTAGTTGGTAATGTCATCAGACAGGGATAAGATATGAAGGCCTGTGGGGTTTTTAAAATATATTCACTGAGGGGCACCTGGGTGGCTCAGTTGGTTAAGCATCTGACTTCAGCTCAGGTTATGATACGGTTCCTGAGTTCAAGCCCCACATCGGGCTCTCCACTCTCAGCAAGGAGCCCACTTTGGATCGTGTCTTCCTCTCTCTGCCCCTCCCCTCCTCACTCGCTCTCTTTCTCAAAAAAAATAAAATAAAATAAAAATAAATAAACATTTAAAAAAAAAAATAAAAAATATATCACTGATGTGGAAAAGTGAGTTGTGATCCATGAAATGCATTGAATTCTTTGACCGGAAAGCAACATCTTTATATTACTATTCTAGTTCAGTATCAATCCCCAAGCTTGGGAGCTAAGCCATTTTGCCTCCATGACCTTCCTTCCTGCCCTTTCCCTCTGGAAACTCTAAGGAACAAATACTCGAATTTGTTCCTTCTAAGGAACAAATACTCGAATTCTTTGGGGGTGGTAAGAGCCTTCCTCACTGCATCCAGAATCAGGGTCACAGGGGCAGGGTTACAGCTACCTCATCCTCACTTCCTCACTCTTCTCCTTCCTCTCCCCTAGGCTTCTCAATGCATAATGAGGAGCCTTTTGCCCTTCTGCTTTTCTCCATGGTTACCAAGTTCTGCAGTGGCCTGGCTCCCCACTTCCCCATAAAGAAGGTCCTGCTTTTGCTCTGGAAGGTAGTCATGGTGAGTGGCTGATTCCCCCACCCCCACTCCCATCTAATCAAACCAACAGCGCCCTCTGCCACCACCTCAGTTTCTTCTAGTCTAGTTCCAGGAGGCTGGAGCTAGGCGGAAGGCAGCTGTTAGCCAATGGAGGGGAATCAGATGTTCTGTGTCAGAGCAGGTAACCTATTTCTGTTGGACTGACAGGAGATGTCACTCTATGAATGGGGTGTCATTGTACCTTCCTATGATAGAGCTGACATTTCATGCAAAGAACACTGGTTGAGAGTTGGGAGATCTAGCTTCTGCTGATACTAAGGAACCTCGGGCAACTGTCTGTGCCTCAATTTTTCTAGCTATAAAATGTGGGGCTTGATGCTTGCTCTCTATTCAGATAAACAGAAGATTTGTTTAAAAAAAATGAAGTCCTTATAAATGTATGGTTATAGCTTTGTTACGAATTATTAAATCTGATCCTTCATCTCTGGTACCCACTCCACAGGAGTGGTTGAACAACATACCCTCCAGGGCAAGCTCCATTGGGGGAACCACCTTTTGACAACAGAAAAAATTGAGTGACTCTGGGGCTCTATAGCATCTGGGTGTGCTCCTTAACAAAAGGAAACATAGTTTCCCCCACTTTTTTTTTTCCAGTAGAAGGCCCTAGGAGTCCTTTCCTAATTTCTGGTGATGTTGCCAGCCCTGAGTCAGTGTCAGTAAATAATGCTTCATCCTGAACCCTGAGCTCCTAAGACTGGGGATGGTAATTACATTTGCTCCTTGCTGTTTTATTACTTCCTAATTAAGAAGGGAGTCTAGAGGGACTGGAGATTGTGGCTCTTCCTCTCTATCCACATTTCCCTGAACTTGCTCCTACTGACTTCCCTCTGTTCTTCTCTGCCCCTTTCCTGTTTACACCTTAGTTTACTCTTGGTGGATTTGAGCATCTACAGGTTCTCAAAGTACAGAAGCGGGCAGAACTGGGGCTGCCTCCACTGGCTGAAGATAGTATCCAGGTGGTGAAGAGCATGCGTGCTGCCTCCCCACCCTCTTACACCCTCGACCTGGGGGAGTCTCAACTGGCACCACCACCCTCTAAGCTGCGAGGCCGCCGTGGTTCTCGAAGGGTATGAACTAAAGCAAACAGTGGTGTTGTGATACTAGTTGTCTAAAAATTAAGATATTGAGCTACTCTGAATGTAGAAGGAAAATGACCCAGTAAATGACCCAGTTTATCCTGCCTCTGGTTGGCCCTGTAACTAACCTGAAACTAACCTTGAGACCAACCTTGGAGTCTGTACTTTAGTCACTGTCTCCCAGCTGCAGCAGGTTCCTGGGCTATCATGATGTAACATTGTGGTATCACATCATAGATCCATGTTTTGCTACAGGGTTATTGACCTAGACCTAGTGTGCCTGGAGTACCTTAGCATCCTGGATGACAGTTAGGTCATAATCCTGTAGATAGGGACCCAGATCACCTGAACAAAGCTCCCAGCAAATCTATGTGCCCGGGGTGAGACACTTTATCATTTCCTTGACAGCAAGAAGGTTTATTGTGAGCCATCCCTGCTCTTGTCCGGCCCTGGAACCAAACGCTTACATTTAGGAGGTGATTGATTAGTGTTCTAGGTATAGTCTGCATCTCTGGAAAGGTCAGAATGACAAGTTGCACTGAGACTTGACCATGTACCCATGAACTCACCTCCCTGAAATACCTGAGCTCACCAATTATAGGTGACAGGACCAAATAATCATGTTAAATAATCTGGTCTACATAATCTACAATGTGATTATTTTTTTTAGACTTTATTTTTTTGTTTTATAAAATAATGCTTACTCATTGTATAAAATTTGGAGCAAATATAAAAATGTGAAGAAGGGAGGAAAAAAGAAAATCACCCACAAGCGTAACAAACCAGAGGCAGTCACTCTTAACTTTTTGGCCTATTTCTGTCCAACCTTTTTTTCTTTCTGCAACAAGATTTAAAATTCCAAACTTGCTTCCCTCTGCCTAGCAGCAAGCCTCTGTCCTCCTCTTCCTCAGTCAGCCAGCTGGTGTATGCTCACAGAAGGCAAACTAATTGAATGTTCACCTAAGCAGAGCATAATTAGGAAGGAAAGTGCTGGGCGGCGGGGTGGGGAGAAGCATCCATGCTTTCCGAAAGCTAAGTAACTGACTTTGGGATTAACTATGCTTTTGTTCCCCAGCTTGATTGCCTGAGAGGTGCTTATCCTAGAATAGGGCTTAATGAGGATACTAGGGTTGAGATGGGAAAGGGGATATTCTCAGAAGAGCTGGATATCCAGCTCTTGTATCCTGAAGTCTAGCAACCTATGGGTAGAGGGTGACTTCAGACAAGGATGCTCAGAGTGAGGTCTCTATATACCTTCTCTCTACCCTCCCAACCTCCGCCCAGCAACTCCTTACTAAGCAGGATAGCCTGGACATCTACAATGAAAGAGATCTCTTTAAGACTGAGGAACCAACCACAGAGGAGGAAGAGGAGTCTGCTGGTGATGGAGAACGAACCTTGGATGGAGAGTTAGACCTGCTAGAGCAAGACCCCCTGGTGCCACCTCCACCTTCACAGGCACCTCTTTCTGCCGAACGGGTGGCCTTTCCCAAGGGCCTACCCTGGGCCCCAAAGGTCAGGTAGGTTTGGTAACTCCAGGACCCTGAGTTTTGAGGTTAGAATCACTGAAGGCCCAGAGTGCAGTGGTCTAGCATTCAAGTCTGAATAAGCTCAGCTAGAAGTCAGAACTCCCGGGTGTGAAGTTTTCTCTCTTAGCTGTGATCTTCTCCCACTGCTCCAATTGCATTGAGGGGTTAAGTGCCCAGAAAGGTTCTGTCTCTCAAGGTTTTTTTTTTTTTTTTTCCTTTTCTGGGGTTTGTCTCTCCACTGTCCTCTCAGACAGAAGGACATTGAGCACTTCTTGGAGATGAGCAGGAACAAATTCATCGGATTCACTCTGGGGCAGTAAGTGACTAGATGGTCAGAACTGGCTATAGAGTGGTTCTTAGGGGGGCCAGAGGAATGGGTGGCTGGAATGAGAGATGTTGCCTGGTAGTCAGCATGTAACCTAGAGCCACTAGGCCATGGGCATCTCCTAGTGACTACTTTGGGCTTGTGCCATGAAATTTTTTCCTTCCAGTTTTCTAGAACTCTTATGTTCTTAGCCAGGTACAGGACCTGACAAGTCATTTCCTCTTGGGCTTCAATTTCCTTATGAGAGTATTGGATTAGATGATCCCTAGGAAACCTTCCTGTTTTAATGGGCCAGCATTGTGTGAAGCAACATGGTCAGAACAGATTCAGTGTCCCCCCCATTTCTCCTCCCTCACGAATTCCTCACACTGGCTGGCCCCTACAAAATTGAGAAAGCATTGTTACTAGTGTTTCACTGTAGTTGGGCTACATGTCCTTTTGGGGGAACTTACTGCTCCCTAACAAAGTAAATCCCCAAAAAACTATACAAAAATCCAAATTTTCATGAGTACTTCTGTGTAGCATTGTTCTTTCTGTGTCTTATAGCAATAATGGGGGTCCTGAAGCTTATAGAGAAAGATCCAGAATATAGCATGTTGAAAGTGGCATGGTCCATGTAACTCCAGGGGATATCAGTAGTTCTCGGTACTTTTGATGCTTATGATCTGGTATATCTCCCATTTCACAGGGACACAGACACCTTGGTTGGATTACCCAGGCCCATCCACGAGAGTGTGAAGACTTTAAAGCAGGTGACCAGGGTGGGCTCTCAGTCTTCAGGGATAGGGAGCCAACAAGGCAAGTTAGGGGATTACCAGAGTCCTGAGTATTGGCTCTTCTACCAGACACATTCTGAACCAATTATTCTATATTTCCCTTGCAGGCATTTTGGCCAGAGAGGAAGAAATTAGTTCTCTCCCTACTTAAGCATTTTCCTACATTCAAATTGGGGAAAAGTTATCCTTTCTTCCTCTCATGCCTTTTTCCTCCTCCCACTCCTTGCTTCCTTTCCTCTCACTTCGTGTCCCTATAGGACCACTAGCTTCCAAAGGCCCAGGATTAGTAGCAGTCTGCTCTGCATCCAAAGTGTATGTGAGCACAAAGAGTAAGAATAGTCATCTCTTGCCCAGATCTTAAGCTCTCCCTTACCCCATCATCAGCACTCCGTACACACACACACAAGCATACTCACATGTGGCAAAACTCTCAGAGCAGTGGTCCAGGGGCATGGGCCTTTTCTTTACTTCCCCTTGCCCTTGGTTGAAGGTAAATACTTAGGTATTTGCTGCTCTTTAACAAGTATGGAAGCACAGAATAAGCAGAAACACTGTATATGAAGCACTTGGCTCAATTGTTGAGGGTACAAAGGTGAATAAGACTCCTGCCTTCAAAGAGTTCGTGTCCTATTTGGAGTAACAGCCCATATGCAGGACATTTCCTTATCATTGAGGAAGTTAAGCAAGAGGCTGGTACATATGTGATCAAGGCCCTCAGTATTTTTTTTTTTTTTTTTTACCTAATCTCTAAACCCAACATGGGGCTCAAACTCACAACCCCAAATCTAGAGTTACATTTATTCATTTATTTATTTATCTTATTTTTTTAGTAGCCTCAGCCTCTTAATTAATTTCCTTTCTTCCCCAGCACAAGTACATCTCCATTGCAGATGTTCAGATCAAGAATGAGGAGGACTTGGAGAAGTGCCCCATGTCTTTGGTAAGTCAGGGGGGTCCTGCACAGGAGGAGGGCTGGAGGAAATCTGTCTACACTGCTTTCACTGAGCATGCGTGCATGCTGTTGGGCTTTTACTATGTGTACCAAGCAAGGCAAGGTCCCTACTTTTTATTTTTTGTTTTTTAGGTCCCTACTTTCATGATACATTCAAGTTAGAGGAAAAAGAAAATAAGTAATTAGGGAAACAAGACTATCAGAGAATGAGAGATACAATGAAGAAAAATTTAAATAGGATGACATGGTAGAGGCAACTATCAGGTAGTAGACTACTTTCAACTAGGCAGTCAGGATAGGTGCACCTCTGAGAAGGTGACAGCTAAGCTACAATGTGGGGTGCAAGAAGGAGTTGGCCATAGGAACATCTGGGGAAAGAGAATTCCGAGCAGAGGGAATAGCCTTAACAAAGGGAGAGCAAGCTCGGTGTATTAGGGATAGCAAATGAAGACTTGTGGCAGGAGCACAGGGGAGGGGGGTGAGGTTGTATGAGATGGAGTCAGGGAGTAGCCTGGAGTGACTTTAGAAAGGACCCCTAAGCATAGATAGGGAGTGTGAAGTTGTTTCACAGTACAGAAGTAAGCCCTTGCACATTTTAAGCAGGGGAGTGACATGATCTAATTTATCTTTTCAAAAACCACTGGCTGCTGTGTATAGACTTTACCAGAAAAGAGTGGAAGCAGAGTGATCACTTAGAGAGCTCTTAAAATAGTCAAGGTGAGAAATGATGGTGACATGGACTGGGGAAATAGGGAAAAGTGGAATGAATTTGGGTTATATTTTGGAGGTGTAGCTGACAAGACTTGCTGGTCAATTGGATGTGGATGGAAAGGTACAGAGAGGAATCAAGAATAAGAATCATTTGCCAGCATGAGGAGTTCTGTTTCATCAAGAGTTCTATTTTGATCATACTCAGTTTTAGATATCCATTAGGCAGCCATGCACATGAGCAGTCATGCAAATTGAATGTATAAATCTAGAATTCTAAGAGAGAGGAGTGGCTTAGAGAGATAAACCTGGGAGCTGTTGACTTAATGGACAGTGTTAAAAACCATAGAACTGGCTGAGATAACCCAGGGAGGGAATAGAAATAGAGGAGGGAACCCAGGACAAAGCCCTGGGGCACACCCCTATGTTGAGGGTAGGATGAGTCAGGAAAGGAGTCAGAAAAGAAGAGTAAGAGAAACACTCAGTGAGGTAGAAGGGAATGTGGGAGATTGTGAAACTATAAAAACTAAGAAAAATTTTTTCTGGAAGGGAATGATCAGCTGTGTCAAATGCTGCTGATAAATGGATAAGATCATAGGTGCCCATTGGAGAGGGCACCATGAAGATAACTGGTGACCTCAAGTGAAAAAGTGGGGCTAGTAGCCTAGATGGAGTATGTTAAAAAAAAAAAATGTAAGGAAAGGTGGTAGACAGTCAACACAGACAACATAGTTTCATTATAAACAGGATAGAAATGGGATGGTAGCTGAAGGAAGATGTGGGGTCAAGGGAAAGTGTTTTATAGCTAGAGACCCTAGAGTAGGTTTATGTCCTAAAAGAGATGATCTGGGAGAGAAGAGACGATTGCAGAACTGATGCATTTGACAAAGCAAAAGGGTGAGAGAACCCCAGCACAGGTGGAGAGCTGGTCTTTAATAGAGCACAGGTGGTTCATTGTTCATGTCAAGAAGGAAGATGGATACCCTAGTAGATTTGGTGTTGAGAAGATGAAGGTGTGCCTGTCTGATTGCTTCTGTGTCCCCCATGAAGTATGAGGCCGAGTTAGCAACTATTGAGGGGTTGTGGGGTGAGGGGATTGGTTTGAGGACAAGGGAAAAGGGAAGGTATGGCAGATCTTTTGGAGAGCAGGACGGCAACCTTACAGGATTGCCTGAGTTTATTGAATGCCCATTTAAGCAGCAGCTGAGTTATGTGGGATGGCAGGGGTCAGGTCATTCCTCCCTGCCTCAGGTGCCTCAAGGCCGTGAACTTTGCCCTGGAATAGAGGTACCTTGTGGGAGGAAGGACTGCATTGGCCAAAGAGGACAATGGCCTGAGTAACCCCTTGAGCACTGGAGGCCCCTTTCCCCCTACTCTTATAAAAGGGTTAGATGGGGTCATCAAAAGACAAGGAGAGTTGTGCATGAAGGGCCTCATTATAAAGGAGGAAAGGATGTGGTAGGGGCTACTGGAGAAGGAAAGAAAATAGCTTCTACCTAAAAGCTTCCCTGCTAATACTCCTTCCTGCCTTTCTGGGCTATGGGTTACCCAGCTCCCTTATCAACTTTCTCTACCGAGTTAACTACCTCTCACTTAAGAGCATTCTAGAGCTCTTGGATGGCCTCAAACTGACACCACAGGAAGTGCTACTGTGTGGGATATCTGTTCTAGTGTCCCAGACATACATTCATCCTGACTTAAGATGCTGTGTGACCAGCAAAGCAGTGGTCTGAGCCGACTCCTGGGTAGGTGTTCTGATTCCTGATCTACTATGTGATGTGGAAAGAATTCTGGATTGATTCCAGATAATGGGAAAACCAGAATCAGATTGTCAGGGCTGGAAGAGCCCTCAGAGGACATCAGATGAGCCCAGTGATCCTAAAGAAGAGGAAACTAGACCCAGAAAGGAAAAGTAACTTACCCAGAGTGATACAATGAGTCATTAACACAGCTGGGATAGGAACCTAGATCTGACTCCCAGCTCAGTGCTCTTTTCATGTCACCCTTCATAACCAGGAAAACATGGCCTTTGGTCAACCAGAAAATGGCCTGGGCAAACTGTATGTTTCCTACCATAGGGGGAAGAGGTTGTACCAGAGACACCATGTGAAATCCTCTACCAAGGCATGCTGTACAGTCTCCCCCAGTATATGGTAAGGAGATTGCTGGGCCAGAGCTGCCCTTCTCTGCTGCAAAGGAACAGACAGCTGAGAGCCATTTCAAGCTGAGCTGTCCATTATTTGAACTTATTTCCTGAGCCTTCACCTCTGATGCAAGGCATTCTCTAAAACATTAAAATTCTGAGCTTTCCTCAGGGCTTTTCCAAGAGGAAGGAGGACTTGGCTTTATTCCCAGGTTCTTCTTTGGGAGGGGTGGAGAATAAGGTGGGATCCATGCAGGATTCATTGGGGGCTCTCCTTCTAAGTAAGTATCCTTGACCCTTTGAAGTCTGCCATGGTCTGTCATGTCCTAGGTAGCCCCAGGCTGAGCAGTGAGGATGCTGATGGTCAGAGTTAGAGGGAGGAAAGGGATAGAGGAGGTGAGATCATGCTTATACCTCTCACCTTATTTCTAGGCATTGCCCCTCTCACTGGCTTCTATCCTCTTTAGAAAGAACAATTTTGAAGCAGAATAGCCTATAAGCTCCCTTCTGGGTCTGCCTGTCTGGCTATAGCCTCACAGGCAGGCCTCTCAGGCCTGGGCACCTGCCTGTCTGCCCTTCTGGAGGTGGACAAGATTTGGTCATTGAGGAACGAACATAGAGGAAACATTTACAACACTTCCCACAGGGCTGTTGAGGTGTGGAAAAATAGCCTGTTGAATGGAATGGACAGAGATGGATCTCCTCATTTTCTGCTTCCTAGATTGCCCTGCTTAAGATTCTGCTGGCTGCAGCCCCAACCTCCAAGGCTAAGACTGACTCTATCAATATCCTAGCCGATGTCCTGCCTGAGGAGATGCCGTGAGTCTTCAACTGGGTTGGCTGCTGAATGCTAGCTGTTTTGCCTAGCTGTCTAGCTGTTTCGTCTACAGTGTCTCTCTAGTCCCCACCCCACCTTGGTGACACTTATAGGGATTGTGTCTAAAGATGTGTCCCTTCCCCTACCAGTAACCCCTTTCCACTGGTGCTCTCTGGTGGGTTCTTTTTAGCTCAGAATCAAGGGTCTACAGGGCAGCATCAGTGCCAGAGACTGGCTGTGCAGGTATATGGGTGGACATTGTCAAGGGCTGAGCTTGCCAAAGGAAAGAGAAAAACAAAGAGAACAGACGAGCTTTTCTCCAGACAGGCTGGTGAGGGGGAGTTCTGGGGGTTTCCCGAGCACAGAAGTTCAGATCTGCCAAGTTCTGGTTCTCTTGTATATGTTGTCTCTGACCCAAATACACGGGTCCTTGTAGGCCTCTCTCTAAGGCTACTCTCGGCACTGACTCCTCCTCTCCCCATTGTAGCATCACTGTTCTCCAGAGCATGAAGTTGGGCATCGATGTGAACAGGCACAAGGAGATCATTGTAAAGAGTATCTCTGCTCTGCTCCTGCTACTCCTCAAACACTTCAAACTGAACCATATCTACCAGGTGAACAGCTAGCAGTGCTCCTCCACAGGTCTCAGGGGTCCTCCAGGCCCTGCCTCCCAAAGAGAGAATGCAGGGGCCTTTTTAGTCCAGTTGAATGTCTTTCAGCCTTTTTTTTTTGTCTTCCTCAGGGAATCCATATACCTGATGCACAGGCTTGCGTGGGGCTGGGGTGGGGGGTTTGGATTGGGATGTGAGGTGCAGATATCTTTGACCTTTGAATATTATCCAAGGTTGTAGGTAAGAATCCTTGGCTTCTTGAGAATGTGCCCAGCCAGCTTTGAAGCAGTGGAAGACAGGATTCAAGCATTCTACCAAAAAAAGGGGGGTTGGGGGAAATTATGTTGAGCATACTTTTCTATATGTGAAGCACTTTTCTAACATTTGAGATAGAACTCTGAATACACCGTTTTGACTCCTAAGGGCTTTGATGTCTTATAAGAGGTATGGATATATAGATAGCTAATTATGGAATGGTAAGTGCAAGATACAAGTAAGCATTAGCTGGTAATCCAACCTGAGATGGAGAAGAGGTGACTTCTAACCGGAGTCCTAAAGAAACAGATGTTAGCCAGGATATGGGAGTTGTCAGGGAAGGAAGATGGGAAGCCTTTCAAGAAGAAATGTTAATTTGTAAAAGTCCAGAGGAGAGAGAGAGAGAGCGAGAGCGCAAAGTACCTTTGGAAACTGATTAAATGTTGCTGGAGTTCTGCCTGGGGTTGGGGGAGATGGAGAGGCCTAGTGCTACATGAAACTAGAGACATGGCAGGGAGCAGATCACACAGTTGATAGCACACATTTATCGAGCACTTATAATGAGCAGGCACTCTGTTAAGTCCCTGTGGGGTCTCATTTAATTCTCTTCACCCTATGAGGTAGGTCTTATATTATCACTGTTTTGTAGATGAAGAAACCGAGGTTTCCTAAGAAAGATTAAGATGCCGCTTCCCCATGAAGGCATTGTTTGCCATGCTAAGGAGTTTGGACTTGGTACTGTGGACATTGCCAAGATATGGGGGACCCTGGGAGCAGGAATGGATGTCTCTGTGGTGAGAACATGGGGAAGAGAGAGAGGCTTCTCACGACTGCTCAGTGTCTCAGCTCCATTCATCCTAAGTAGTCAGAACCAAGCTTGTTGCTAGAACAGCAGGTTCTCGGAGTGCACAGAGGCTCCTGCAAGGTCTGTGTCCATGCAGGTTTGACTATACAATCAGCATATTTCTCCACGTTAGTACATTCAGAGACATCTTTGGGTATGTTATGGGTGTCCTGGGTGCTCACATTTCTTCTGCCAGTGTTTGCTGAGCAACAGCAGGGCTGGGAGGAGAAGGGGTGGGTGGGAGATGGTGCTCCTAGTAGAAAGAACAGAGAACTGTGGATATGTTTTTCTGTCTGCTTCTCTTGGTGGGCAGTGTGTGGATCAACAGCCAGACAGGTGGGTGGCATGATGGGCCTTGCCAGTGTGTGTCAGTGTCCGTGAATCCCAACAAGTCTACAGATATATCTCTAACTGAAAAACATTTTCCATAACTTCATAGTGGGTATGTATTGGCTGCTCCATCTGGAACTTTGGAAAAATGCCCCAGGTCAGCTACCAGGGAGAAAATATTTGAGCAGAAGAAAGAAATGGGCAGCACAAGCTGACTCCCCACCTCTAACCACACGCCCAGAGGCAGAGGACAGCTTGGTTTGCTGCCATGGCTACTTCTTGGTGACCAGGAAAAGCTAAGGGATTTAAAACACCATAGTTTTCTGCTTTTTCAACACAGTTTCTGTACTGTCCCAGCAGTCTGGGTTCTGGATCTGGAGGCACACTGTGTCTGATACTCCTCACTATCATAGGCAAAATTCAGGTGATGCCACTCCATGACACTGCCCACTAGGTTTTCCCAGACACAAACCCCACCCAAATTGAAGAGAGCAAAATGGAACCCCTATGTTCTGGTGTTTAGCCATCAAAAAGATCTTGGACTTATTGTCAGTATAGGGCTCTTATTGATCTTATATATTCATTAACATACTGATATTGTAAGTACAGGGATAATATAGTGAACCACGCAGACTCATGCTGGAGCCCACATTCCAGTGGTTCAGTTGTGCCATACCCATCCTGACTGAGTGATGCCAACAGTTGCCGGGAGGAAGTCGCACCTGCTCCTGCTATATCCATCACTGGTGAAACACTATGAGCCAGGGGTTTGGTATGGAAGACAACTCCCTCAGGGAGCCTTCCTTTCTTGTTGAGCTTAGGAAGAAATATCACAGCAGTTCCTTCTATTTATCTGGAGTGGGATTTTCTTTCTGGCTTAGTTATGTTTTGTGCTTTGGGTCAGCTTCTTGCAACAACATATACACACTGCAGATTGTCCTCCACGTAGGATGAGCTGGCTGATGATGCTTCTCCCATTTTAGGACGGTTGATAACACAGGTGGACAGTGAATATTCTTAGGAATTGATATTAGAGTTATACTTGCCTGTCTTTTTCATACATACTTTCTATTCTCTCCCAAATAAGCAACCCTTTCTGCTTCGGTCTTTTAATTCAGTTTGAATACGTATCACAACATTTGGTGTTTGCCAACTGCATTCCATTGATCCTGAAGTTCTTCAATCAAAATATCTTGTCCTACATCACTGCCAAAAACAGGTATGTACTCTGGACATTTATTTCATAGGTCTGTTTTGGGATGGGTTGAGAAATATACATCTGAGCCTTTCAGTTCTTGTGTCCCTCGTCCCTACAATCTTAGAGCTGTCACTCTTAAATTTAATTTCGTTGAACTGTAAGTTGATGATGGGGTGTGTGATTTGGTGTCTTCACAGAGGTATTTGTATTTTAATAGTTTTGAAAACTGAAAAATGTCATGACTCAAATAAATAAAACTGCAACACTGAAATTTTACCACTATGGCAGAAGGATCCAAAAGATGTTTTTTTGTGAAACATCCTTCTTATCTGGCCAGCCCTGATCTTAGTATAAATCATAAGTTGGATCAATTACACTTCTTTGTAAATTGTAGTGTTATACAGAATTTGTCATTGAAGGTAAATAATAGACCCTTACTTAGAGAGATCAGTTTGTAATAAAACAAATATATGGAATTTTATTTAATCTCAGTAGCGCTAAGAGTTTTACAAGTTTTATTCTCGTTTCACCAATTAGGAAACAAATTCAGAAAGGTTAATTGACTTGCTCAAGATTAACATGCTAATGAGACCACTTAAGTAAGCAGCAGAGGCAGGATCAAAACGCAAAAGTGTTTTCTGATCACAATCGCTCTGAATACAAATTGCTTTCCACTCCTTCAGCCAAATGGGGACTTGGGGGGTTACAGAGTAAATCCTTGTTCTTTAGTTTTCTACTTCCACAAGAACTAGAAGCATGCTAATTAAAGTTTAGCAGAAATGCTTTTACCAGAGGCAGTGTTCGTAAAGTAGAAGTAAGAAGGCTGATCTGATTACTTGGGTTGACTGGAGAGCACCAGGAGATGGTGCCTCACCAATCTTGTCAGTACTGCCTGAAGGTCCATCATACAGAGGCAGCCTACTTAAACATAGTTTAAAATAAAACATACACATGGAACCCGAAGTCATGAGACCTGCCATTTGCTAGCTATGTAATCTAAGTAAGGACGTTTTATTTTTTTGAGCCACAGTATTTTCACCTTATAATGAAAATAATACATCCTCTGACTATATCATAGAGATTTTATATAAGCACATAAGAGAAACATACGAGAGTCCTGCTCCACATTTCCAGGGTTAGAGATCCACCCTTGGATCAATCAGGTATGGCTGGGGTTCAGGAACTAAATACCTACCCTGCAACATGGGCCTAGAAGAGGATGGGCAGACAATCTGATAGGTGTCTATTAGGTTCCATTTGGAATTGGAAGAGTGGTAGTGCTGGCCTACATCATTTACTAAGATTGGCCTGGATAAGATGGTCCTCTTTTGCATCACCTGTAAGCTTTACTGTTGCATGAGTCCTGAAAACTTGGAGCACTCCTAGCTCCTTATTGCACAGTTTTATCATGGCTTATACAATGCAGATAGATACTCCAGAAACTTGTAATTTTATTTTTGGCCCCCTTAGGCTAGAATTCAGTTCACTGAGATTGCAACAAATCCATCTTTGATTTCCCACCCCCATTTCGTGGTTGCCAGCACGAATTTAGCCATGGGGCTTTGTCTGTGGGAGGTGGGTAGACAAGTGGATATGCCAGCCAAGAAAGTGTGTCCTAATGGAGCAGTACAGAACGGGAAACCCTGGGAGAATCCAGTAGAGTGAATTAAGATGATGAGCAATGTTATAGGTTGTTCCACTGCCCTCTCTCCTACCTTGGTTCCCCTAGGTTATCATGTGAGTTTCTTGAACAAAGGTAAATATTTCTAGGTAAACAAATTGTTGCTTTTTGCTTGGATGGAGGTTTTTTTTTCCCCAATGTTTATTTATTTTTGAGAGAAAGAGACAGAGCGTGAGCCGGAAAGGGCAGAGAGAGAGGGAGACATAGAATCTGGAGCAGGCTCCAGGCTCTGAACTGTTAGTACAGAGCCCAATGCAAGGCTCGAACTCATGAGCCATGAGATCACAACCAGTCAAGGTGGGACACTTCATCAACTGAGCCCTCCAGGTGCCCCTGCTTGGATAGAGGTTTTTTGTTTTTTTTTTTTTAATTTTTTTTTTAATGTTTTCTATTTATTTCTGAGAGAAAGAGACAGCATGAGCAGGGGAGGGTCAGAGAGAGGGAGATACAGAATCCAAAACAGGCTCCAGGCTCTGAGCTAGCTGTCAACACAGAGCCCGAAGCGGGGCTCAAACCCATGAACTGTGAGATCATGACCTAAGCCGAAGTCAGACGCTTAACCGACTGAGCCACCCAGGTGCCCCCTTGGATAGAGTTTTGACTTTTGAAACGTAGAGTCAGGTCCAAGAAACCCCATACTCCTCTTTGTAGCCCCTGCTTTGCTAACATCCTTTATCCATATCCAATTGCACTAGTTCAGATAGATTGGTTATAAACCTTATGGAATGTCAGAACCAGAAGGAGCGTTAGAGTTGAGCTAAATTCTGCATTGTACCAACGAAGAAAGGAGAAAAGGAAAAAAGAACTGTAATTTTGATTAGTTCTGTCCCTGTCATCATGCTGTGCCTCATTTTCCCTGCCTACTCATGCCTGCTTCTCTGGGCTCATTGCAGAGCCTCCAGTTCCCTTGCAGTCCCCCACTGTGGGTTTTGGGGCAGATGCCTTTACCCATTCTTGGACTAGATCGGTCCTGCTGCAGGAAGCTGCCTTTGTCTTAAACTTCCTTCAGGAGTGGCTTCTGTGATCATTTCCCAGAGCTCTTGGCTTTCAGAAACATCTGGTAAAAGACACAGGAGAGAGTTTCATTTTACCCTCACATCCACAGATTGTTAGTAATTGGGTGAAGTTTGGGCAGCATCTCTGGGAACACAGTTCACACATACACACAAGCATACACTTAAGTGCAAAAACACAAATGCACACAAGTGTCCGTACTCTTTAAAGAAGGGAGAAAAGTGGCTATCCCACAGGCTCTCTTGCTGCTCTCTTTTGCATCTGCCAGATGGGGGCCAGCCTGAAGGAATTCCGTTGGTTCCTCTCATGACTGTGAGGAGACGAGACTGCAGCTGGAGTTTCAGCTGAGGTCACTAAGCAATTTGGGAAATAGATGGGGCCTGCTGGAGAGAAATAACTCCTGCCATTTCAGATACTACCATTTTTTTGCCATTGCTATTTCCCTAAAGCCTGTCCCTTTCTCTGCATCCTGCAGCATCTCAGCCCTGGATTACCCTTGCTGTACCATCCAGGATTTGCCGGAGCTTACTACAGAGAGTCTGGTAAGCAGAGGGGGGGATTTGGTAGCTTTTGAACTTGCCAGGTGGCAGAGGCTGATATTTACTCTTCCATTTCTTCTTCAGCCTCATCATGCCGCCGGTTTGGGAGTCTCAGATCAATAAAGGCATATTGGCAAGAGCACAGAGGCAGGGGGCGCTTAGAGCTGCTAACCCTGCTGAGCAAAATTGGGAAAAACTGCACATAGCAATTGCAGAGAAGAGAAAAGGGCCAGTGACAAACACTAAGGAGGAGAGGGAATTTAGAAAGATAATGGGACTGAAATTGAATGTGAACATCTATGCTAAATGGCAGGACAATCTCTACTGGTCTGTTCCACACAATAATCTGTCTCCTTTCTGCTGTGTCACTGGCTATTCACTTTTCACTTTCATATAGATTATAAAACCCAGAAGTGTGTACTTCAGAGAATACCTTGCTTTTTGGTCCCTCTAAGCCAAAAGTTGGTAATAGCTACAGAAATTGACCCAGAAATTTCTTCATCCTGGAAACAGCTTTAGACAAATCAGAAAGTTCTTCAGAGTTATTTTGATATGGACTAATCAACAACGTATTGAAGATCCATTGTCTGCTGTGTGGATATACCTCCTTAGATATATTGAATCCACACCCTCACCCTGTTGCATTTACTTAGTTATCTATATCTGTTTCTCCATTTAACTGAAAACTCCTTGAAGAGATGACATCATCTTCATTTTTATATCCCCAGAGCCTAGCACTATGTTGGGTACATGTAAGGAGCTCAAATGCTGAATGATTGGGTGAAAGCACCCACATGTCCCCCAACTTTTTTACCTGTAAAACATTGTAATTGTATCAGATAAGTATATTATGCACAAATAGAATGATACCTTCTATGGTACAAGTTGTATAGAACCATAGGATTCTTGGCTGGAGGGGAACTGAGAGCCATTTAGCCCAACCCCCTATTTCAAAGATGAAAAACCAGAAGGCCCAGTGGATGAAGTGACTTGTCATAGTCCACTCCTCATAGATGACAGATCCTGAATTAGAAAATGACCATGTCCTAAGATAATAAATCTAGCACCCTTTTTAGCATCAGGACAGAGATTTCCTGTCTCACTTAGATGTGGTCTCAGTAGCCAAGGAAGCTGGGAGCTTCTTATGCCTACAGAGAAAGGCAGTAAGTTGTCTAATACCCCTGTTTATGCACATGATGTTAGTCAATCTTTAAAATAACTGTAAGGGGTGCCTGGATGGCTCAGTCAGTTGAGCATCCAACTCTTGATTTCAGCTCAGGTCATGATCTCATGTTTCATGAATTCAAGCGTGTGTCAGGCTCTGCACTGACAGTGCGGAGCCTACTTGGGATTCTCTTCCTCTCTCTCTGCCCCTCCTCTGCTCATGTGTGCACGCTGCATGCTCTCTTTCTCAAAATAAATAAACTTTAAAATAACTGTATAAGCTTGATATTACTGTTTTATAGAAAGAGAAGTTAACTGCCAAAACCTTACAGTTGAAAGTAGCAGAGCCAGCGTGAAGACTTACATCCCTACCATTCAGAGTTAGAATGAGGAATGCACTTTCTCACAGAAAACAGTGGTATACAGCATTAAAATGCTACTATTAGTAGGGTACTTCAAAACATAAAGTCAGCTTTTAATGCTGAAATCTATTTCTTAATGCAATATGTTCTCTTTTCTCAATCCCATATATAGGAAATTGATGGAAACTATACCTTCAGATCTCTTTGGCTGGACCCTTGGTGATATGAGCATAAAATTATTGAAATAATTGTTTTGCCTCTCAGAAAATTTTGTTATCCATGAGCAGGTGAAAGCACATATCTATTCTAAATAAACCAGTTCATGCTAGGTAGGCCTCTCCTTTGTGTAAAGCAACAGTGGCACCTGGTGGTTTTGTTTCGTAACCACAGATTTTTGTTTGTTCGCTTGAATTTACCGTGTAAGTACTTCCCATGAGCCCAATCATGAGCTTAAGTAACTAGCAAGTTTACTCCACATAGGTTTTCAATATAATGATTTGTTTATCTAAACTGATGGCTTATGTACTCAGAAAAGACTAATGTTTATATGAGTAAGATTTATCTCTTTCCAGGCTCAGTGAATTAATTGTAAACAGAAAATGTACTGGGTTTTTATGAATGTGTAGGGTTTTCTTTAAAACATATTTCAAGTTTTTTTCTGGTTATAAAATCAGTATATACTATTTTTTCTGGTATATAAAATCAGTATATACTATTGTAGAAAATTGGCTAAATACAGAAAAATAATGGGGGAGAAAACAAAAATACCTTAATTACACTACCTACATGTAACCACTGTTAATGTTTTGCTGCAATTACTGTATGTATGTGCATATACATTCATATATATATACACACACACTATTTAAGAGAATAAGAACTTTGTGTTATGTTTCAATTTACATAATAAAATT
Organism: Hyaena hyaena; assembly: GCF_003009895.1. Taxonomy (NCBI): domain Eukaryota; kingdom Metazoa; phylum Chordata; class Mammalia; order Carnivora; family Hyaenidae; genus Hyaena; species Hyaena hyaena. The sequence continues at coordinate 2,696,927 of NW_024080640.1, forward strand.
TAAATCACAATGTGACTTTAAACATATTTGAGAACATAATTTTTTTTTAAGTTTATTTATTTACTTTGAGAGAGAGAGCAAGCTGGGGAGGGGCAGAGAGAGAGAATCCCAAGCAGACTCCACACTGCCAGCATGGAGCCCAGTGTGGATCTCGAACCCACAAACCATGAGGCTGAACCAAAACCTGGAGTCAGACACTCAACTGACCAAGCCACCTAGGCGCCCAAGAACATAATTTTTAATAGCTACACATAATATTCCTCTTCTTAATTTTTTTTTACTTGATCGTTTTCTACTACTATTGGGGTTTTCTGTGTAACTCCAAATGAACGTCCTCACACATGAATCTTTGACTTCATCTCTAATTATCTTTTTTTTTTTAATGTTTATCTATTTTTGAGAGAGAGAGACAGACAGATTGTGATTGGGGGAGGCGCAGAGAGAGAGGGAAACACAGAATCTGAAGCAGACTCCAGACTCTGAATTGTCAGCACAGAGCCCAATGAGGGGCTTGAACTCATGAACCGTGAGATCATGACCTGAGCCGAAGTCAGATGTTTAAGCGACTGAGCCACCCAGGTGCCCCTCTGATTATCTCTTTAAGATACATTCCTAGAAGTAGAATTACTCAGCTGAAGTAGTCTTGATTCTAATTTTCTCAGTTTTTTGAATTTGAACTGAGTTCAACTTCACCTGGAACTCCAGTTGCACATTTAATGGACATGAAATAAGGTCAAAGTTAAAGGACATTAATTTCTAGAGTCTTACGCATGTACTGAGAAGTTTCCCTACTTACCTGGTATTGGAAGGTTCTCCAAAGGTTCATTTTGGTTCTCCAAATGTCTATATTCAAATCCAATCCATTAAAGTAGGGGAAAAAGTTAAATTCCAAACATAAGGGAAGGATAGTGAATGCATGGTTGTGTAGAAGATAGGTATGGTCTTTGGAAGGTGGTTGCTAGAAAAGTCAGTGATAGGGCTTCAGCAAGTATTATAAAATACTCATCATTTTGAATAGTTATTTAAGGCAGTGGTATAAAAAGTGTGCAAGATGATGCTTTGGGGGGTGGAATATTTTGATCTTTTATGTGTATTAACATCTCTTTCTATATTTATGTGTATATTAGGACATATATAATGTTATTACAATAATGTATTTCTAACTTATAAGTAAATGTGTATTTAGGATTGTACACAAAAATTATTTACTGAGAGATATGTGCAATAAAAAAATTTTAGAAACCACTGCTGTAGAGTATGTTGAAATGATGGTAAGGTTATAGGTCAGCTTTCTTTGTGGGCCTGTTGGCCCTAAAGACAAATCATGCAGATTACACCTCATCCTCCTTTCCTATCTTAACAGATATTTGGACCCAAAAAATGTGGCAAGTTCTGTGTAAATCCATTGTCACTGCTGCCAAGCCAACTCTGTTCAAAATGCTGGGTTTTTTCTCCAGAGGGTGATTTAATAACAGCAGCATCACATACAAAGAAGGGCATATTTTGAACAATGTAGATGTTCAAGTAGGCATATAGATTAAGAATGGAGGAATGAGAAAAGGTAGTCTATGTGGAATCCCTGAGTATCAGAGCTAGACGTTTCTTAGTATCTTGCCAAATCGCATCCTTTACTGATGAGGAAATGGGTGGAGTGATGAAGTTTTGTCTGGGTAGAGCCAAAACAGTGGGTCAGAATTTACATGATCTAGCCATTTGCAAAGAAACATTTGGCATTTCCTTTTAGATATATGCAAGTGAAATTATTAAGTTAATTTTTAAAAGGTAGTTCATTCCAAAGTCCTCAAATTTGGGTTCAATTTACATTCAGAAAGATCTATAAAAATATGTTTATTACCACTTAAATTTATGTACCTGATCCTTTCATCTATCCTTATTAAATTTTGTTTTTATAACTTCCTAATCCAGATATTTTTGGATATCCCAGAAGATTTTTGTTTGTTTTTTTAGTTTTTATTTTCTTAATTGGAATATAATCATGTTTAAGTATTAAGGTCTCTAACGTTCATTTCAGACATTATTTAACCAATGATTTATGACCATCACTATTTAAAACCAAAATTTGCCTTTAGCATTGTTGTTTCTCTGTTTTAGATATAATGCAAACACATCATAAGGTAGATATCCAGTTTTCTAGGAGGTATATTTATATAGAGGATAGAGGAAGGACCATTGATAAATGTTTTTTTAACATATTATCATTTTTCCTGTTAAATTGCCATTTCTGTAATGGGTACTAGAGGAGATTAGAATCTATAGAATGATTTTTCAAACTCAAATGTGCAGATCCATCTCCAGGGTGCAAATAATAGTTTGTTTTGCTAAAGCTCCCCAAGTGACTCTGAGATTTTCTTTTCTCTTTCCTCCTTTTTTTACTCATACCATTTAAGAATTACAGCTCTCTTTTATGATATCTAGGTCTTTAATCCAGCAGTACCTTAACTGTCAGAAATGCATATGATAAGGGAACTATAATGATTGGGAAAAGAAATTCTAAGTGAAAAATATGAATTAGTTTTCAGTTGTGTGAACCACAATAATGGAATGAATAAAAAAATCATTTACTGAGAAATGGCTATTATTATCAATCAGTAAGTGTTAAAACCTAGCAAATGTATTTTCAAATAGGTTCAAGTAAATACAAGGCTGACATAGCATGGAATACCTGAAGCACACAGCAAAGAAATGGACTAGTTTGTAATATAGAAAAGGCAGACAGAACTACAGCTCTAAGTTACCTTGATCAAGTAGGTTGTAGGAGTTCTATCTATAAAAGGAAGAGGTTGGGCCATTAGGTGAACATGAACTTTTCCTGGACTATAAAACTCCCATAGGTTCATTACATAACAACCAAGTTAATATTAGTAATTCTGATTTTCACTGAAGAGCTGATTATCAATCTGAAAATAAGAGTCATCACTAGGGACTTTACTAAGCTGAGAAGGTTTGAGATGTATTAGATTTAACACTTTGCAGTGCTTCTTTATTTTTTTGTAAAGTATGTATGTATGTATGTATGTATGTATGTATTTATTTATTAAAGTAATCTCTATCCCCTATATGGGGCTTGAACTCACAACCCTGAGATCAAGAGTTGCATGCTCTTCAGACTGAGACAGCCAGGTGCTCCTAGCAGCACTTCAAAGTTTCAGTCTGATCATAGACTGACCAAACTCAGTCAGATGTTCCCCTTTACAAAAGGAAACCTCATTATTGTTGTTGTTGTTGTTGTTTCTGGAAACTATTATCTTCTGTTTGTTTGGAATAACAATTATAATAGGACATAAGAAAGAGTTTCTTTACCATTAGGCTTTGAAGAAGCTGAGAAAGCAGGGGATCAGATCAAATTTTCTCTCAGGAATCATCTTCTGTGTCTAGGATTCCAGAAGGTGAATCTTCAACCAGAAGATGAACAGTAAATAAGGACAGAGTGTTATAATTCATTCAGTTACTGGAGATAGAGGTTCAAGCTCTGGTTGGAGCACTTCTGTGACTTTAGTCAAGTCCTTCCTTTCCCTGAGCCTCAGGTTTTGCTTCTGTGGATGACAGAATTGGACTAGACTTAGCCAAATCTAAGAGCTAAGTCTCCTCTAAGGCTCACATTCTAACCAATTTGATTTCCTCAGTACAAAAGGAAGAAACACTCTGTTCTTTCAGTCATTTGAGTTAATTATCAACATAACTGGTGTAAGCCTCTGTTTTTATTTGGCTTGGCTCAGTCAGCTGGGCCAAGATGGATCTTGAGAACAGAATCTTTGTAGTACCTTAGAGATGCTATGAAAGGGTAGGATGTGATCCCTGAACTGAAGTTTTAGACCTAAGGAGTATGTAAATAAAATTTTTAAACTGTTTTTAATTCCAGTATAATTAATATACAGTATTACATTAATTTCAGGTGTACAATATAGTGATTCAACAATCCTATTCATTACTCAGTGTTAATCATGAGAAGTGTACTCTTAATCCTCATCACCTATTTCACCCATTTCCCACGCTACCTCCCCTATGGTAACCATCAGTTTGTTCTCTATAATTAAGAGTCTTTTAATTTGTCTTTCTCTTTTTCCCTTTGCTCATTACTTTTGTTTCTTAAATTCCACATGAGTGAAATCATATGGTATTTGTCTTTAACTTATTTCACTTAGCATTATACCGTCTAACTCCATCCATATTGTTTCATATGGCAAGATTTCATTCTTTTTTATGGCTGAAAAATATTCCATGGTGTGTATGTATATTTCTCCAAAGAAGACATATAGCTGGCCAACAGACACATGAAAAGATGCTCAACATCACTCATCATCAGGGAAATGCAAATCAAAACTACAATTATAGATCACCTCATACCTGTTAGAATGGCTAAAACAAAAACATTAGAAACAACAAATGTTGGTGAGAATGCACAGAAAAAGGAACTCTCTTGCACTGTTGGTAAGAATGCAAACTGTTTCCTCAAAAAGTTAAAAACAGACCTAAACTATGATCCAGTAATCATACTAGTTGATATTTACCCCCAAAATACAAAAATACTAATTCAAAGGGATACATGCACCTGTATGTTTATTGCAGCATTATTTACAATAGCCAAGATATAGAAGCAGCCCAAGTGTCCATCCATAAATAAATGGATAAAGAAGATGTGGTGTGTGTATATATATATACATGTGGTATCTGTTATATTGATCTGTGTGTCTGTTTTTGTGCCAGCACCATACTGTTTTGATTACTACCACTTTATAGTATAACTTGAAGTCTGGAATTGTGATACCTCCAGTTTTTTCTCTTTCAAGATTACTTTGCTATTCAGGGTCTTTTGTGGTTCCGTAAAAATTTTAGGATTGTTTGTTCTAGTTCTGTGAAAAATACTGTTGGTATTTTGTTAGGGATTGCATTAAATCTGTAGATTGCATTGGGTAGTATGGCCATTTTAATAATACTTGTTTTTTTCAATCCATGAGCATGGAATGCCTTTCCATCTCTTTGGCCCTCTTTTGTTTCTTTCATCAGTGTTTTATAGTTTTCAGAGTACAGTCTTTCACTTCTTTGGTTAGGTTTATTCCTAGATATTTTATTATTTTTAGTACAATTGTAAATGGGATTATTTTTGTAAACAAATGTTTGTGTATGCTACTGAAATATGGGCAAATGTTTTTTTTTTTAACTTTTGCTAGTAGAAGGTGAGTAAAAGGTGAGGTCTTGCTTTGGATAGTGTGAAGTATCAGAAACAAGAGAATATGATCAAGTGGCTGCTATTCACAATATATCCCCACAGAAGTATACATCTTACTCAATATGCTGAGTCCTCTGAGTCCTGCCCTCCCCAAAAAGAGAAAGAAGGTGATTTGCCCACAAGTCTAGCAGATCTGAAAAGGCACCCCATGGAACTAAAAGTCTGCTGGAAAATGATTGTCTGTTGGGTTGGAACAAGGCAGAAGGCTTGAGCAGGGCTTCATGTAGAGCCTGCTGCTACAAACAGACAGCAAGCCTGGGAATGGAGGTCCTGAGAGAGCCATTGACCAGCACGTGTTCTTTCAGTGCTTGCTTCAGGCAACATCTGGTGATGCAGGAAGTGGGGCTAGTTTTAGTCAGTAGGGAAGCCGTTATCAGAAAGAAAAAAGAGCAAGGCCCTGGGCAGAGGAGACTCTTTCAGGAGGGAACTGAGATGTCTTTCCTGGGACTCTTGAGACTGAGCTTTGAGGAAAAGGCAGCCACGATCAGCTTACTTTCACTTAAAACTTCACTTTTGAGCCAACTGGAGAAAGTTGGAGTAAATCACATGATTATTGAATGATCAGAGGTGAAAGAATCTTAAAGATGATCTAGTTCAACCTCTTAAAAGAAACGGGGAAATGATTTATCTGCCATCATACACCCAGGGTCAAAGCCATAATCCAGGTGTCCTAGTGCATCTACTCCAATGTTGCTTCTACGAGGCCATTCCCCTACTCCCATACTTTTGTTTTATTTGTTTGAAGGTGAGCTCTATGCCCAACGTAATGCTTGAACTCAGACCCCAAGATCAAGAGTTGCAGGCTGTACCGACTGAGCCAGCTAGGCACCCCTCCCATATTATTTTTTGAGGTGCTAAGGAATGCAAGGCTTTTTATGCTGTTAGCACATTAGAAATCAAGATAAGAGAAGTGGAGATATACTTATCCTCTCCCATATGTTCTCTGTTTTCCCTGCTTCTTTAGAAAAATAAAATAAACATTTAAGAGTCCATTCCTCTGTTAGCCACACAGGATGGAACATCTGTAGAACCTATCTGTTTTGGGCAAGCTGACCAGCTGATGCACTAGAATGGAAACTCCCATGGAAGTTTCTCTTAGAAGGAAACAGATGGTTCTCTGGGGACTAGTTCTAAACACAATATTTACTACAGGAAAGAGAACATTGTTTTTAAATAATATTTCTAAAAGGTTTCTCTGAAACTTTTTGACCCTTAGTCTTATTTATTTCTTAGTAGATTCTAATACTCTCAAAATTCCTGGAGGTTCATTCCACATTAGATATATGCCTGCCTTGCTTGCTTCTGGTTAATTTGGGAAAGGAGAGGATAATTTTCCATTCTTCAGACAGCAGCTCACTTCTACATATTGTCTCCTACTCCTACTTTCTCCTATCAGTTTGTAGACATGAGTAATTTCCAAGATGTTAGTTTGACAACCGTGCATACTTAATGATTTATATAACTTATGACACCAGTATATTTACAGGTCCCCAAATCCAGAAGCACTCTTATTTTTGTCCCTGAAAGATGTTTCTGTGAGTAGATACCTGTTTCTAATCTGACATCCATCTGTTACCTCTGGTTGGGTGCTCACAAGCTATCAATGAACGTGTAAGAGAAACACCTGGTTAGAATTAACCATCTGCCATTTTTGCTTCTGTGCTAGAGAATCAAGCTATTTACTGCAATAGGGTTTGATAAAGAAGGGTGGGGGTGATTAAAAAATTCAATCATAATGAATATCAAATCCATCCAAAATAGTTTGAAATCTACTAGAATGGGGGCACCTGGCTGGTTCAGTCAATAGAGCATGCGACTCCTGATGTTGGCATCATGAGTTCTAGCCCCACGTTGGGCACAGAGCCTACTTTAAGAAAAGAGAGAAAGAAACTACCAGAATAAGTCCTAGCAGTTATAAACAGCTTATTTAAGTGCAAAGTATATGGAGGTAAAATTCTATCATCTCTTTTCTGATTCTAAAGCAGAAAGTTACACAAGAAGGCTTGCATGAGTGAAGTTCCTATGTTCATGTGTCCTCTTCCTAACCAATACTTGCTCTAGGTACAGTCTTCCAGGATTGGCAGCTGTGTGTTTTCAAATGAAGGGTATTGCATGCTTTGAGGACTTGATGTGTGAAGAGCTGAATGATGAGGAGGTAGCATTTCATAAGGAAGGCCTCACCTAAACTGACCAACTGTGACTTCCAGGTTTCTGTGGGAACAAAAGCCTTATAGGTGTTGAGGTAATGGTGGGCCTGCCTTATTACAGGAAGCTGGAGACAACAACCAGTTCTGCTGGAGGAACCTCTTTTCCTGCATCAACCTTCTGAGGCTGCTCAATAAACTGACCAAATGGAAGCATTCCAGAACCATGGTGAGTAGTGGGGCTTCAGATCTTGGAGGTGTCCGTCTGAATTTTTTTAGTCGTAAATATCTATGAACTCTATAAACAGACACTGAATGCTACATAAGGTGAACACTTCCTAATTCTGGGCACTTATTCTATATGAGATAATTATTCACCAGTCCATTTCTTTACAAGGAACTCAATATGGACCCTCCCCCATAGCAGGTCTGATTGGAAAGGTAGCATTGTTATTTGGATTATAATCACACATCCCAAATGATGCAAGTCTTAAGATTATCCATTGCAGCATGAATCATGAAAAATTGGAAGCAACCTAAAGCTTATTAATACAGGACAAACTGGTTAAATAATTTTGGTACATCTTTATAATAGAACATTATACAACCATTAAAAAGAATGAGGCAATTCTATACTGATGTATAATAATTTTCAAGATACATTAAATAAAAAGCAGGTATGGAACAATATGACAGGATATGTAGCTAGCTGTTGTTTTTGTTAATAAAAATAATATATGTATACATAGAATTATGTATCCAGAAGATTCTTGAGAAATTGTAACAGAAGAAATGGGATGTGTGGCTGACAGAATTATTTTGCTGTTTATATCACGTACTTTAAATATTAGAAATTTTGAATTGTGACATATAAATGGAGTGATTCCTCTATATTCTTTTTAAAAAACATTTTTTTAATGTTTTATTTATTTCTGAGAGAGAGAGAGAGAGACAGCATGAGCAGGGGAGGGTCAGAGAGAGAGGGAGACACAGAATCCAAAACAGGCTCCAAGCTCTGAGCTAGCTGTCAGCACAGAGCCCAACACGGGGCTCAAACCCACGAACTGTAAGATTATGACCTAAGCCAAAGTCGGACACTCACTGACTGAGCCACCCAGGCGCCCAATTCCTCTATATTCTTGAAGACTAAATGTAAAGAGAACCTGGACGATAGATTCCCAAAAGCTCCCTGGAGTACTAAGGCAAGTCAGGTTTGGCTTAATTTGTCTGTGATTTGGGCATCTGGATGGCTCAGTTGGTTAAGTGTCTGACTTCTGCTCAGGGCATGATCTCGCAGTTCATGGATTTGAGCTCCATATCAAGGTCTGTGCTGACAGCTCAGAGCCTGGAGCCTGCTTCAGATTCTGTATCTCCCTCTCTCTCTGCTCATCCCTCCCCCCCCCTAAAAATAAACATTAAAAAAAAAAAAAGTTGTCTGTGAGTTGGAAGTTCTAAGAAACTTTAGATCCTTATCTGCCTTTCTTCACTCCCACCCTTCTTTAAATTGGTAGATGCTGGTGGTATTCAAATCAGCTCCAATCTTAAAGCGGGCCCTCAAGGTCAAACAGGCCATGTTGCAACTTTATGTTCTGAAGCTGCTAAAAATACAGACCAAGTACCTGGGGCGCCAGTGGAGAAAAAGCAACATGAAAACCATGTCAGCCATCTACCAGAAAGTGCGCCACCGCATGAATGATGACTGGGCTTATGGGAATGGTGAGTATTCTTAGAGCTCTTGACCTCAAGGAGTTGCCCAGAGTTTAAGCAAAATTAAATAAATATGTATCTCTACTCTTTTGTATGAATTGTTACATATTTTGGATGAGAAAATATGTGATTTTAGTCAGGGGCTGATATAACAAACTTTAAGGTACTGCCCCAAATTTTAGCATGCACCCTGGTCCTATTGATTATAAAAATCCATATTATAGGGGTGCCTGGCTAGCTCAGTCAGTGGAGCCTACAATTGTGATCTCGGGGTTATGAGTTCAAGCCCCGTGTTGCAGGTGGAGTTTACTTTAAAAAAAAAATTCCATTTTATGAAACAAGTAAATTAAGAGATAATTACTCCCTTTGTAAAACATTCTTTTATTTATTTATTTTTTTAATTTATTTCTAGAGAGAGTGAGCAGGGGAGGGTCAGAGAGAGAGGGAGTCACAGACTGAAACAGGCTCCAGGCTCTGAGCTGGCAGTCAGCACAGAGCCCGACGTGGGGCTCGAACCCACGAACCGTGAGATCATGACCTAAGCGAAAGTCGGACGCTCAACCGACTAAGCCACCCAGGCGCCCCTGTAAAACATTCTTTTAAATGACAGGTTTCTCCAAAAGATTTCTAAAATTAAAATAACCTTTTACTATTATAAAGCAGTTTGAGGAGCACCTGGCTGGCTCAGTCGGGAGAGCATGCAACTCTTGATCTCGGAGTTGTAGGTTTGAGCCCCATGTTGGATGTAATAACTGCTTAAATAAACTTTTTAAAAAGCAGTTTGAAAGTACAAGTCAGAAAACTTTATTATATCACCATATTTATGCCCTATTTGTACCACCCAAAGATTGACAATGTTAACATCTTATTGGATATTCTTCTAGGTCTTTTTCTTTACATATATATTTTTATATATTTATTTATTTATTTATTTATACACACATTTTACTTAAGTGAAAACAATTCATACATGCTATTTTATCATCTTTTTTCAGTTAACATTATCTATGTCTTTCCATATCAGTATGTTTTCATTTTATCCAATTTCAAAATTCCTCCTTTGCCCCCAAATGTTATTTAAAGCTATTTTTTCCAAGTCATAATTCAACCCAGGGCCACAAATTCCATCTGAGTGTTCTATCTTATTATTTGTTAAATCTAGCCATGTTTTGTTTTCAGGGTTTTTTTCCCATAATGCTGACTAATTGAAGAACTAGACCAGTTGTCCTGCAGAATATCCACCTTCTGGATTTATTTCTTGCTTCTTTGTGTCATCATTTACCTTATCTATCTACCTCTGGTATCACCTGTAAATGAAAGTTAGGTCTGAAATTTTGATGGATTCAGTTTAAAACTTTTAAGCCATAATACATTCTAGGTAACATTGGGAGCTATATATTCCCTCATGTTAGGAGACATTATAATATCTGGTTTACTATCAAGATATGATAGATTGACCAGAGTTTGGGAGAATTTATTTTGGAGAGATTTTTCATTGTATTGCCAATTGCTATAGTGGGATTTGACCATTATTTGCATAATTGTATTTAAGAGTTTTTGATAAGATGACTAATGACTCATCTTTACGGAGATTTGTAACCTGCCTGAATTTTAGAGAATGCTGCAGTAAAGAACCCAGAGAACTAAGAGAAATATATGATTAGCAGATAAGCCAGGATACAACTTCTATGAGACATAAAACACAATTAACTATTTAAATTTTTGTAGATTTTTAAAACGTGAAAATGTTTTATCCTGCAAATGTCATGTCCGTTATTGCTGCCATCACGAGCCCAAACCCAATCTGTACTCCTTAAAGATAAACCATTAAGGGACGCCTGGCTGGCTCAGTCAGTAGAGTGTGCGTCTCTTGATCTCAGGGTGGTATAAGTTCAAGCCCTGCATTGGGTTTAGAGATTACTTAAAAAATAAAATCTTAAAAAAAAAAAGATAAGCCATTGACTTATGTGGGACATAAGAGATCTGGGAAAGATGTGTCTATAGCCCTGAAATAAGTGTCTGAGTGGGATAAATAGAAGAAAGCAGATTCTCTACTTTCTATTTTTATCTTCATGAAGTTTTCACCTCATAATTTTAACACAGTTTTTTAAAACATTAAAAAAAATTTTTTTACATTTATTTATTATTATTATTATTTTTAATTTATTTCTAGGAGAGAGAGAGAGACAGCATGAGCAGGGGAGGGCCAGAGAGAGAGGGAGTCACAGACTGAAACAGGCTCCAGGCTCTGAGCTGGCAGTCAGCACAGAGCCCGACGCGGGGCTCGAACCCACGAACCGCGAGATCATGACCCAAGCGAAAGTCGGACGCCCAACAGACTAAGCCACCCAGGCGCCCCTACATTTATTTATTTTTGAAGACAAAGTACGAGTGGAGGAGAGGCAGAGAGAGGAGGAGACACAGAATCTGAAGTGGGCTCCAAGCTCTGAGCCCGTTGTGGGGCTCGAACCCACGAGCTCGAGATCATGACCTGAGCCGAAGTCAGACGTTTAACCGACTGAGCCACCCAGGCGGCCCTAATTTTAACACAATTTTAACATAAGCTGGTACATACATTTATCATATGCTGGCAGAGATTGCAGGGAATCAGTGAAATCTTCAATAATTGGTCCATTCTGATTCTTAGTTGTACCCCTTTCCTGCCTCTTTCCATTCCTTGAGAGCTAGTGATTCCGTTGAAGTGGGAAACTCCCATCCCCCTAGGAAAGCTCAGTAAAGGGAACTGAGTTGCTGTTTTGGAAAATATAATATATATAACTAAAAAGAAAGTAGAATAATGAAAAGGAAGTACAGTTAAAAAAAAGAAGTCCACTTCCCTCAGGGGCCTTATTTCCTTCTTAGTGATAATCAGTTAACCATTTCTAGACTCCTCTTCCAAAGATAGTCTCTGTATGTACAAGAGTATTTTATTTTATTTTTATTTTATTTTATTTAATGTTTATTTTATTTTTGAGAGAGAGAGAGACAGAGGGTGAGTGGGGGAGGAGCAGAGAGAGAGAGAGGGGGAGACACAGAATCTGAGCCCAGCCTCCAAACTCTGAGCTGCCAGCACACGGCTCAAACATACAAACTGTGAGATCATGACCTGAGCTGAAGTTGGATACTTAACCGACTGAGCCACCCAGGCGCCCCCCAAGAATATTTTTTAAACCAGAGTGGCAGCATGTTATATACTTACTTTGTATATTGCCCCACAATAAAAGGAAATTCTGAGCAGTTTCATTGTTCTTATCCCATAGACCATGGTCTGTGATAAGAGGAGCAGTGTCCTGAGTTGTATATATCTTTTTCTTCCTCTCTTCCCAACACAGACATTGATGCCAGGCCATGGGACTTCCAAGCAGAAGAATGCACTTTAAGGGCCAACATTGAGGCTTTTAACAGCCGCCGATATGACAAACCCCAGGACTCTGAATTTTCACCTGTGGATAACTGCTTGCAGAGTGTGCTAGGGCAGAGGTTGGATCTGCCTGAGGATTTCCACTATTCATATGAGCTCTGGCTGGAGAGGGAGGTGTTTTCACAGCCCATCTGTTGGGAGGAGCTGCTCCAGAATCACTGACTGAGCTCTTTCTTAAAAAGCATCTGATAAATGGGTGTTGGCTCCAATAAATGGTGCTGTGCCTACCCTGCCCATTCGGCCTTTGTTTCTAGCCCTGGGAATGCTTGTCTAAGGGAGAGCTAGCCTAGCCCAAGGACATCCAGGCTAGTGCAGGGCCATTCTGGGGGCTTTGGTCCTAGAGATAGTGCAAGGCTAGGATCACGAGTCACAGCAAATTGGTCAACTTCCCCTAGAGTGAGTTGGGTGCCCAGTTGGTCTTGAAAATCTGCTGGATCAAGTCCGGGACAGGCTCTTTTGCGGGACTGCTTCCTGCTTTTGTCTTGCCTAGAACAAACCTAGCCTTTGCTGGCCCCAAGAGTGAGAATCAGTTTATTATGATATTTGACCCATGATGTTCATCATAGGTAATGGGAGGTAAAGTCATAAAAATAAAGGGAGAACATTTCCTTCTTGCTCACCCTGGATTCCAAGGACTTAAGAGAGGTTTGGTAAAACCAACTTTGAAATTAAGTCTGTATTTTAAATTTAAAATTTTGACACCTCTTTCTAAAATTATTACTTCAAAGATGATTTTAGAGCACCTGCACCTTGCAGACGATGATTTGCTATTACCTAAATACTGCATGTTATAGTAAGGAATATTGTGTAAAGTGTATTTTCTCTACTCCTGAAGAGATCTCTGTTCAGTCTGAAAATTATCTCCTTGTATATTCTGTATAATGCATGGAGTGCTCTGCCACAGCCAGTATGAAATAGGCCTCCTCTAAGGATGTTTCATGTTTTTCTGAAACTACTTCAGTCTTCAGATGATTGAGTACACTGTAGAAAACTATCCTTTTCATCCAATTCACTTTTTAAATGACAAGTAACTACAGGAGGTTTTATTTATTGAGATGGCATGTCCATTTGTGCTTGTGATCGATTTATTTTTTAATTGAATAGAATAGCAAGAGCATCACAGCTTACCATTTTTCTTCTCCTATGTTGATTAATGATTTTTTTTTCCTTTTTACTGCTAGTGGTTTCAAAGTGTCATGTGGAAATTTAGCAATACTGTTTCTATCTAAAAGTATTGCACATTTCTTTGAAAATACAGGGGTGGATCTACCAACCTCTTTAAACTTTTAGAGCAAAATCACATACTTCTCAACAGAAACAAGGTTTTTAGAAAAGCTTCTGATTCAATCAGGATCATTTTATTTCTCTCTGTCCCCATAGTTATGTTATCTATATTTTCAACTTTTTTGTTTTAAATGCCCTCCCCACCAGTATAGACACTACTGAGTCTTTTTTATGATAGCACCAGGCCACTTTAACTGTGCCAGAGGTCTAGTAAAAAAATGGCTATTTACTCTGTCAACCACCGTCTCATTTGGAAGTTATGATACAGTTACCAATGATATCCAAAGGAACTAAACCAGAATTCTAACTAAAACTTGGATTTCTCCTCTTTGTGCTGTAGAGTAGCAGGCTTTGTTTTTATGGAAAGGTTATGGAGAATGTTTAAGTAACGGATGACACTTTTTAAAATAATTTGTAAAGTTTACCTCAATAGGACAGATAGCTATCCTCACTGCAATCAAAATAATTTACTGAGCATATCATATAAGAACCCTATTAATCTATTTTAATGTGGTTTAACTGAAAAGACAATTTTCAAGGAAAGAGCAGTCATCAATCTATTTCTCTTAAAGCCATATAGTACTTAATTTGTGTCAAGAACAAATAAGTTGCCCTTTTAAAAATACGCACATGAACGCTTTCTGAGGCATGTAAGTATGCTAAGCTTTAACATTTCATACTTTTTACAAATCTTCTCTAAGGGAAGATTCTCAGTGCAGATGGAGAAACTGAGACACCAAGAAAAGTGATTAGCTTCCAATCACAACATTTTTTCGCTGACTTGCTGGGATAGCATTCAGGTATTGATAGCCAGCCCCATATGTTAAACTGATTTGAATCTTCCAATTTGAGAATCATGTGTGTGGTTAGGAATAAGTTCAGATTAACTAGCCTCCAATGGTGATTACTGTTACTTAGAAGAACATTATTTGAGTGACTTATAGAGGATTTTTATTTGTGAATATTTCAGTAAAGTTGTGTTGATTGTTGATAACACTGTTTACTTACTAAAGCACTTTAATAAAAAGAAATTGAACTGGAGTAAGAAAATGGTCTTTAATTCTTCGAGACAAAAGAATCTTAAACAGATATAAGAAAGGAATAATATATGAAGAGGATGAACATATAAAATCTTGTGTAGTATTTCCTGGGGGTAGACTAACACCAACAACTGCAAAATCTCAGTGATTTATGACAAACCCTTATTTCTTGTGCCTGGGCCTAGGGATCAGATGCAGCTCTGCTTGACCCTCCTTATTCTGGCACAAAGCTGCTGGAATAGCTCCTACCTGGGGATACTATTCTCATGCTAAAGGGCAGGAGCAAGCGTGAAACCATCCTATGCAGGTACCTGGAGGGTGCTTAAAACTCCTGCTTGGATGTGGCATAAGTCAAGTTGTTCCTATTCACTGGCAAGAAACAATTCACATGGGCAAACCTAACATTGGGCCAGAGGAGTATATTCTACCTACAAGAGGGCAGTTACAACCAGACATATGTGTAGACAGTGAGTCACAGCAGCTTCTCAGTGAGCTCTTGAGATTTGGTGGTTGGGCTTTCTTAGATATTCCTGAGAATTTCAACAGCATTCCAGTGAGCATTTGAAACTACCCATTTCAGTGCTTTATGTAGATATTTTCAGTTGTGACTTTTTTGACCTTTTATGTTCATAGTTCCCCCAATTCTTCCACCTACCAAAAATCTTTGTTATATAAAGACAATTCTATAAATGAGTGTCTTGATAGCTTCTGTTTTTCCCACAAGTAGTTGTGGTGAGTTTGAATTCTTTCCTCTAGGCCTTCTTAATGACCCATGTTTATGATAAAACTAGCTGAGACTAAAAAAATGCAGCTATGGTTCTGAAACAAAAATGACACTGGTTCACACAACAATCAGACTCATGACCTTGATCTCATCAAAACTATTTTTTTTTGTTTTGTTTATTTATTTTGAGAGAGAGAGAGCACGCGTGCATGACTGGGGGAGGGGCCGAGAGAATCCCAAGCAGGCTATGCACTTTCAGTGTGGAGCCCAGTGCAGGGCTCGAACCCATGAACCATGAGATCATGACCTGAGTTGAAACCAAGAGTTGGACACTTAACCAGCTGACCCACCCAGGTGCTCCTAAGTGCTATTATTGATGAGATAAGTAACCACCTTAACATTCAGGCTAGGTCAAGTATGAACTTTGCAACACTTTGGCACTCTGAAAAGTGAGGTGCTAAGTGTGTTTAGAGCAATTTGCAGAGGCAAAGAAAGTCCTGCCACTATTCCAGAAACACTGGGCAATGGTCAGTTAACGTCTGCCTATGATTCCAAGCCAGACTTTTCTGTAATGGTACGGTAAAATGTTTTCTGTAATAAAAATGTTTACAAGATATTGTGGAGTTTATAAACAACTTTTGTGAAATATCCAGTAGGTTTTAGAGTAACTACTACTATTCTTACATGTATTTAATACTAATATATATTTTAATGAATATTTTATATGATGCTTTTAACATGAGACACCTCAAAAATATATTTTAGAGAACAAATGTCTACAGCATGATTTTATTATCTGTATATAAAGTATAACTTTCGTCTGCCTCTGGGCCTCTTGTTTTTCCATTTTCTTTCAATCAAAAAAAAGAATATAGAAATAGTGAAGAAAATTAACTCCTCAATCTTACCACTCAACAATGAACTATTTATATGGTGGCAGTATGCATACACTTTTGGAAATGTTGGCATGGGTAAGTCCTAACTGGTGATTTTGGGGAAACACATGAGTTACCTTATATTACTTATTTTTTCCAACTAATGAGTTTTCAGTAACCTCGTATTCCTTCAGAAGTCCTGGTATGGAATGTTTATAGAAGGTAAATCCTGAGTACTTTATACCTTCACTTTTTCCAGGTGAATGTATTTTCTAAATGTTTGACTATTCTAATGTTATCTAATGTTAAGCCTTAATATTTGGAAGATTTTTCTATGGACATGTATTTTTTTAATGTTTATTTATTTATATTAATGTTTTATTTATTTCTGAAAGAGAGATAGCATGAGCAGGGGAGGGTCAGAGAGAGAGGGAGATACAGAATCTGAAACACACTCCAGGCTCTGAGCTGGCAGTCAGCACAGAGCCCGATGTGGGGCTCAAACCCATGAACTGTGAGATCATGACCTGAGGTGAAGTCAGACGCTTAACCAGCTGAGCCACCCAGGCGCCCCTAATGTTTATTTATTTTTGAGATACAGTGTGAGCAGGATAAAGGCAGAGAGAGGGAGAGAGAGAGACAGAATTCAAAACAGGCTCCATACTCTGAGCTGTCTTCAAAGAGCCTGATGTGGGGCTCAAACTCATGCACCATGAGATCATGACCTGAGCCAAAGTCAGATTCTTAACCAACTAAGCCACCCAAGCACCCCTGGAAATGTATTCTTAAGTTGAAAGGGATCAGAGATCATCTAGGACAGTCTCTATCCAGTGCAAGAATTGCCTTAACTGATATCCCCTACACATTTCACATTTATCTAGTCTCTTAATATTTTCACAAACAGGAATCTCACTACATCATAGTTTCAGTAGTAATAACTGAAATGTCTACAACAGAATTAGCTATTTGAATACAGTCAACTTATGGCATTATGTGAGCCAAAAGAAACATGAATACCTCTATGGAATACAAACTAACCCTAGCTATTAATTGTACTTTTCTTCCCCAGTGTATTAATTTCCTAGGGCTGCTGTAACAGGTTACCATGGCGTGAAACAAGAAATTGATTCTCTCACAGTCCTGTGTGCCAGAAGTCTGAAATCAGGGTGTCAGCAGGACTCCCTCCCTCCCAAGGCTCTAATCATTCCTTTCCTCTTCTAGTTTCTGGCAGCTCTAGGCATTCCCTGGCTTGTGGCATGTCACTCCAGTTTCTGCCTTTTTGGTCACATTGCTTCCTCTTCTCAAAAGTCCCTCTCCCGTCTCTTCCAAGGATACCTCTGACTGAATTTAAGGCCCATCAAGATAATCCAGGATAAGCTTCCTTTCTCAAGATTCTTCATTACATCTTTGCCATATAAGGTAATATTCACTCTTACTATAAGGTAGTATTCACAGGTTTCAAAGATAAGGGCATGGACATATCTTTTGGGAGGCCACCATTCAACCTGCTATACCCACTAACACTCATCAGACACGTAGCAGTGAAATTGATTAATTTACTCTTCCTTTTCTATCATTATTAGAGGTGTAAGGCAAGACCTGAAGAAAATTATTTTTATTTGAAAAATGCTTACAGCTATTGATGTAGTCAAAGGAGATTCAAGTAAAAGTTTCAAGCTTAGGTAGAAGATAGGATTTGAGGAAGCAGGTGTAAATTGAAGAATACATTTAGGTATTTATTGGTGTTTTTGGTAAGAAGATACATGTGAAAGATTCAAAGTAATTTCTCAGAGTACGCAATGAAAAATATAATTTCCCACCCCAGATCCCTATCTCATTTCCCAGAAGTAATCAGTATATTATTTTTCTATTTTTTATCCTTTCAGAAAGTTTCCATGATAATACCCATCTCTTCCCCACAACAGTTTTAATCCTCTAGATCATCGGAGCACAACATATTCTGTTCTGTACTTGCTTCTATCATATTTATTCCAGAGACCTATCTTTCCATATTAATATTTTCTTAAATAACTGTAACCTCAGTATATTTAATAATGAAATCATTCTCTCCTAACTGCTTTTTAAAGTATGTTTCAGCTTAGAAGAAAGGGTAAATGGCATGTGTGTATGCACACACATGCATACGTGTGTGTGTGGTAGGGGGAGGCAATGGGAGATTTACTCAGTTCTCATAGCAATAGCCCAAAGCAATTTGAAATATAATTTCCTACCAGCAGTTCCTCTGGCCATTCAGACTCCCAGATCCTATAAATGCAATAAGATTGTGCCTGAGTTGGCTACGGGGAGGTCTTCAGGCTGTTTGCCTCTTAAGTAATTAGCCAGATTTAAACTTCAAAAAGCAAGTATTTAAAATTTTTACTTTTACATATTTTATAGGAAATAACCAAAGTCTTTCTAAGGAACTACAAGAGTACAAAAGTCATCTCATCTCTGCTCAAACACCTTTGGTGACAGTGACTTCCTTACTAAATATGACAATACCATCTGTCCCCTTGCCTCCAAAAGGAAACATTAGTTTGAACATTCTGTAACTTTTTGTTCAAATGCTTAATGGAGCTGGCAGGACAAAGATCCTCCATGTGGATGCCTGTGAAAATATGTCTTCACAGTAAGATGGGAGATATTTTACCCAGAAAGGCCACACAGCATAATGGCTCAGACTGAGGGTGCTGAACCCAGCTTGGTGAAATATTACATGCAGGCTCTGCATCTAGTAACCAAGTGAAGAGTGACAAGTTATTTATTTCATCTCTCTCTGCCTCAGATTCCTCATCTGTAAAATAGGGATAATACTACTGCCTACCTTCTAGAATTGTAAGGATTAAATAAGTCAAGGCTCATATAGTGCTTAGAATAATGCTTGCTAAGGTCAGCTAGGTGGCTCGGTTGTTTGAGGGTCTTGATTAGGCTCAGGTCAGGATCCCAGGGTCATGGGATTGAGCCCGTGTCCAGCACCTCATTCCCCTCCTTATCAAAGAATCCCCCAGCAAGAATAATTAGTAGCCTTTTAACCCTCTAGCTCAGCGATCAGCAAACTACAGCCCCATTGGCCATATCAGGCCCACTGCCAGGTTTTATTCAGCCCATGAGCTAAGAATGGTTTTTACATTCTTAAATGTTTGGATACTCTGGTTTCTCTTCAGATCGAATAAATCTTTCGCCTTTTACATTCTTAAATGGTTGGGGGAAAGCATCCATAAAAATATTTTATGACACATGAAAATTCTATGAAATTTCAAATTTCAGTTTCCAACTATTATTGGAACATAGCCACGCTCACTCGTTTACATGTTGTCTATAAATGCTTTCATTCTATATCAGCAGAGTAGTTGCAAAAGAGGATATAAGGCCTGGAAAGCCTGAAATAGTTACTGAGTTTGCCGACCCCTGCTCTAGATAATTTTGTCTCCTGAATCCGCTCCAGCTGGTCTTTATTGTACCCTAAGGTTCTCACTGCTGATACCCTAGTGGCTGACCAGAGGAAATTACCTACAAAGAACTTTCTTTTTTTTTCTATAACTTCCTCTTCAATATTACGGCTCTAAAGGATGAAGTGAATGCAGTGCTATACTGTTGAACTTAATGAGATAAAAAGAAAGGAGGAAGAGAGGGAGGGACAAGAGTAGAAAGGAGGAAATAGGAATTTTTAAATGTAACTTCTAAGAAAGATAATGATGGAATATTCTAAGTTTGGATGTTCTAAGAATGCATGCTTCAATTCTGGTAGTGTTATTTTTTTTTTTTTTTAAAAGAACAGCACAGTTTGTATTACTATTTATAAAGAAGACATAAGGATGTATATTCACAAACAGATAAAATGAAGTAGTGCTTTTCTTTTTTTAAAGTTTATTATTATTTTTTAGAATCTCTAGACCCAATGTGGGTCTTGAACTCACAACCCCAAGATCAAAAGTCACATGCTTTACTGACTGAGCAAGCCAGACACCCCAGTAGTGCTATTGTAATGTGAATTTGAATAGTTATCTAAATTTAACTCATCTTCCAATTTACACAGGAAGATTTTTTCAGCTCTTAGAGAATAAACACATCTATCTTAAGTACTAATCATTACTTCATAAGTGGACTAGTATTTAAGAAAACTATATGCGTTGTCAATGACTTTTTTTATTCTAAAAACAGCCTGCACTGTGTTATATAACAAAGTCTTTCAGCCACACACCTCAGCAGCCCTCCTCCCCTCCCTTCAGCTGAGTGCTAAGCCTCTCTCTAGTGCAAGGGCTGAAGGCCCATTTGGTCAGTGGAAAATGGTGCTGCCACTGGAGTTGTTCTGACTGTCACTAGACCATTTATTTTATGTCCTGCCTGTCCAGTGGCATGCTTTTTTATTTTTCAGCTTTATTAGGGCACAATTGACAAAACTGTAATATATTTAAAGTGTACAGTGTGACGACTTGACTCACATATTCATTGTGAAAGAATGACCACAACTGAGTTAACATATTCATCACCTCACTTTTTTGTGTGTGAGAACACTTAAGTTCCACTCTTAGCAATTTCCAATTATACAATATAGTATAATCGACTATAGTCACCATATTATACATTAGACCTCATTCACCTTATAACTGAAGATTTGTACCTTTTAACCAGCCTCTCCACCTTCCATTTTTATTCCTAACCTGGGAATAAATTTATATCATTTAAAGCAAGGCTTACTGGAGATACTTTGAATCTACAAAGCTTTTTCACATTCATTCTATCATACGACCTTCACAGCAACCCAAAGCAAGAAAGTGAAGCTCAGAGAATTGTTCAGAATTGCATAACTAATAAGAAGTGAGGCCAAGTTTTGAACCCACATCTTTTGGCCTCAAGCCCAGGGTGCCTTCCTGAATGATTTTAGTGTTTACTGTACCAGCTGGACAGATGGACATTGCTGGCTTTGACTCTGCTTGTGGGGACTTGGGCAAGTTGCTTACTCTCCCTGACTTCACGCAAATTGGAGAACATAACAGAAACTATCACACTAATTGTAGTGAGGTAATGATGCCATATGTGTGCAAAGTGCTCAGCAAGGTGCTGGACATCAGCACTCCTTCACTGTTAACTACTATTTGCAATATGAAATGATGAAGGTCTATGAAGGCCTAGTTTAGATGATAAAAATGTCAAAGAGACGAGCCATAAAAGAATTTACAAAAGATGCTTAGGCCTTGGACTCATCATTGGAGAGAAGAGTTAGCAATGACAAAGGGCAAGAGACTGGAAGAGCAGTGTTGCCACTGACAAAGGAAATGGAGACGCTGACAGAGGGAGAGATGCCCTAAATCCAGGGAATAGTGTGGCCTGCAGAATGGAGCGTAGATGGAGGCCATTCTTCCAGATGGTGGTTGTGTCATCTGAAGGGAGGTAGTCACTGACATTATCAGATGAGCCATCAGGTGAGGAGACACTGAGGAAGAACAGCAGAGAACTAAGGACTGGACTTTGAAATCAGCCAACACTTGGAGTGCAGCAAGGGGCAGGCAGACATGAGATGACTGAGGTCTGGATGAGCAAGGAGCATGATGCACATACTGGAAACAAGTGGGGAGACTTACCAGGAGGAGGGGAAGTGGGGAGCAGCATTAACTTAAGCTCAGACATCAGTGAGGACAAAGAAGTCGCCAGGGTTGGTAGAACGAAGGGGATAATACTTCATACACAATCATGACAGTTTGTCCATTAGTGTCTCTCACTACTGCTGCAGCTTACAAAAATGAGTCTAGGAAAGGTTGCTCAGGGAACCTGGGTGGCTCAGAAAGTTAAGCGTCTGACTTCAGCTCATGTCGTGATCTTGCTATTCCAGGGTTCTAGACCCTCGTTGGGCTCTGCGCTGACAGCTCAGAGCCTGGAGCCTGCTTCGGATTATGTCTCTGTCTCTCTCTCTGTCTCTCTGTCTCTCTCTCTCTGCACCTCCCCCACTCGTGATCTGTCTCTCAAAAATAAACATTAAAAAAAAGAAAGAAAAGAAAGGTTGCTCACTGAGGAGAACACAAGTAAATATATATGGGGATGAACTCACAAGGTTGGCAGAGGAACTGCGCCTCCTGTGGCCTTCCTGACTCCCATTTGGAACCTAAGAACCTTTTTTTCAGGCCTTTTCTCTCTTGGGACCTGTACCAGGCTCTAGATGAACATTTCCCCATGTTATTGTCACTTCAACCCTCAAAGGCGTTATCTCATTTTCCAAAAGAGGTCATGGAGTCTTCGAGGACTTCTCCAAGGTCAGCCAGTGAGTGGCCAAGCTGAACCAGCGGAATCGGCCCAGTCTAAGGCCAGAACTGCACCCGCCCCGCGCCCCTGCCCTGCCGGGTCAGGCGCCCCCAGCGCGAGGCAGGGCTTCCGGACACTTGCAGCCCTCGTCGACGTTGCGAGAAGCGAAGTGGCCCAGCAGCGCAGGGGACGGCGGACGCTCCCAACAAGTCTGGCGCGGACTCCCGCGCTCGCTAGGACTGCGGGGCGAGGCCCAACGGCAGAGCGCCAGGCCCCGGTGTCCTGGCAACAGGTAAACACTGAGCCGCCCCGCCTCCCGCGGCGCGCGGCGCCGGGCGTTCGTGCGCGCGGCCGGCAGACGCCCGTGAGCCCGGGCGTGCTCGCCGTGAGTCGCGCGGCCAGCGGCCTCCGTGCGGTGGGTGCCCCCTGACCCCGCCGGGCTCCCCTAAGCGTCTGGGGCTCCTGAGAAGTGTGGCGAGGTCCCGGGCCTGCGACGGTTCGCTGGGGAGTGCGGAGGCGGCCCGGTGCGCGGCAGGGATGGGCGCGGGGGCGCCGCCCTCGAGTGAGGCGGAGAACCGGGCTCTCTCTGTGTATTTCAGGATTGGGAACCCATGCCACATTCACCTGCTCAACTGAGGAATTACCATGGTAATACGCTTAAATATACTTATTTAAGTCTAAGAGATTCCGAGGCTCTCGCTTAGTTAAGTTAATACCGTTCTGCCTCATCGAGGCACGCTTTACCAAGGTCTGTTACCCGCGCCACGAGATTGGCGCCTTCGTCTCCTGTCGTTGTAGGTGGTTGTCCAACCTAGTGATTTGAACACTTGGGGTAAAAAGATGACGGGGGAGACGGGGTTCCCCAGGTGGTCTGCGCGCATCAAACGGACAGCCAAGTAGAATCAGGCAGAGCCCTCTTTTTGTGAGTTAGTTTTCGTTCTTTGGTTCCGTTGAGGCACATCCGTAACCATATGTGTGGGCAATAAAGAGAGGCTGGTGCCGTGCTGTGAAACCCCAGGGTGCCAGTACGTGTCAACAGCGACTGGCCCGGCACTTACCTCCTGCTGCCGCTGCCGTCCTGGGTCCCTTGCAGGATTCTTTGCGGATTAAGAAGTAGAAAATGAGCCCAGGTGCGATCCAGACTGCCGGCTCTAACGAGTGATTCTCTCTTCCAACCCTAGTTTGAGGAAGGACTTTGGAGGAAACCTTTAGTGCAGGAAACTCTTGCATTTTATGCCCCAGAAGGCTTGCAACATCCTTAAACTTCTATCTCCCCTCCAAGTCGTTGGCTCACAGAGCTCCATCTTAAGCCAAACCACTCTGAAATGATAAACCTTATTTCCAGCTTCCTACTGGATCTGTCCACCAGAGAGCATTTCCCAACTGTGTTCAAAATCCAGCTCGTTTTTAACCACTACCTTCTCTGCATTTTCCAATGGCACGTTCATTCTCCTGGCCTCAAACTCATAAGCATTACAGTTCATCAGCCCTCATCCAGTCATTCACCTGCTGCCCACCCTCACCGCCCCCGGTCACATCCTGGCCTCCTTACCACCTACCTGGAATCCGGCAGCAGTTCACTACCTCTGTCCCAGGGCTTTCCATCCCTTTGGTCTTCCTTCTTTGCCAGGTTGATGGTCCCAACATGGCTGTGACCTTGTAACCCCCGCCCCAGGTGCTCAGAAATTTCTACTGTCTGCTCAACTACGTACTTCTCAGAGCTCTGGGTAAAGGGGCCCCAACCTCTTGAACTTTATTTACTATATTCTCTGCTTTAACCAAAACAAAAAAACACATTCCACACTAGACCCACATTCTTCTTGAAGCCTCCTGCCCCATCTCCCATCAAGCTACTGATCTACTTTTCTTCAAGATGGGCCCTCCTGCTGCCTTATTGCTTCCTAAGCATCTATGACCCTCTAAACCTCCCAGAGCTTCACCTGTTTCACCTTGGAAAGCCTCACTCCTCACCCGCATTGACCGTAGTATAGGCACTAAATAGATGTCTCTTGATTTAAATTGTGTCATTCCCCAGGTTACGGTTACTTTGCATGGTTAGTATTGTCATTCGCTTTCAGAGCCCAGGGAATTGAAGCAAAAATGGTTTAATAAAGCCATTTAAGCTAATGGATTTCCACTGCTACTTGGATAAAGGTTAAATACCTTAGCTTCAAAGGCCTGCAGGCCAGAGTTACACACTGCCTACCTCTCCAGCCTAAATTCCTCTCACTTTGCGCCCCGCACCATGGTTGCTTATAGGCCAGTCACACTGACCTTTTTTGTGAGGTCCCTGCAGTTCGTTATGTTCCCTCCAACCTCAAAGCCTTTGCACAAGCTGTGTGGGAAGTCCCTGACCCTCAGCCCACAGGTGGCTCTTCAGGAACCCTTCATGTCCCAGATGACATCACACCCTACCCATCCTGGGTCATCGGAATGCCAGTTCTCCTGGCATCTCCTTCACAAGACAGAGAGTAAATGTGTTTGTAATTTCCCCCTCACTGGACGG
This sequence comes from Hyaena hyaena, assembly GCF_003009895.1. Classification (NCBI taxonomy): domain Eukaryota; kingdom Metazoa; phylum Chordata; class Mammalia; order Carnivora; family Hyaenidae; genus Hyaena; species Hyaena hyaena. Next base: position 2,722,113 of record NW_024080640.1, read on the forward strand.
TAAGCTTCATGAAGACAGGAGCCCAGAACTGCAGGTCCTGGTGCTCAGTAGATATTTGTTAAATACTTGTTGAATGAATGAAGGAGGCCCTCTTCAAATTCAGATAGGTGGCTATCTATGTTTGCTTTCTAAATCCTAGGACTGTATTATATCTGAGTTGCAATCTATTCACTCAGCCGATATCTTTTTCATACCAGACATTGGTCGAGGCCCTGGGAATTCAAGTGGTGACCTCATAGACAAACCTCTGGTTGGGAAACAAACAGAAAATAAATAAGCAAATTAGCACTATGACATAGTGGAGTGTGCTTGGGGTAAGGAGCTAGAAGGTGAAGGTGCTGAGAGGGATGCTGGGAAACATCTGTACCCCCTCCCTGCCCCTCCCTGGGACAGTCCCACTTTGTGTTTGTTGAAGTGTCTTGGTTTGGACAATAAATTTTATGGTCACCCTACTTATAGGTAGAATATAGACCTAGTATCTGAGAGGTTTTTCTAGAGAGGTGATATCTGAGCAGAGATAGTAACACATCATGGCCCCCCCACCTCACCAAGGTCTGCAGAAAGGGGCAGGGGCAGGGAGGAGTGGGGCAGGTCGGGAACTAGGAGGAAGGCCCGCGTGGCTGGAGCCAGGGGGCTCCATTAAGGAGTCTGGAGAGTTTCAAGTCACGAGTTACGTGCTCTGCGCCTACGAACAGCCAAGGCCCATGGAGTTGTATTAAACCAACCCAACGAGCTGAGAAACTGAAAGCTTTCACTCACTTTCAATAATTTCTTAACAGATTTACTGAGATGTATAAGTGATGTACAGTAAATTGCACATATTATAACGTACAATTTGGTAAGTTTGGCATATGTATGCTCCCATTAAGCCATCACCACGATCCAGATAACAAACATGTTGATCACCCCTAGAAGTCTCCTTGTGCTCGACTGTAATCAGCCCTTTACTCAATTTTTTAAAAATATTTATTTATTTATTTATTTATTTATTTTGACAGAAGGAGTAGAGAAAGCCAGAGAGGGACAGAGAGGGAGAGAGAGAGAATCCCAAGTACTGACAGTGCAGAACTCAGTGCTGGGCTCAGTCCCACAGTCATATGAGATCATGACCTGAGCCAGAATCAAGAGTCAGATGCGCACTTGATTGAGTCACCAAGGTGCCCCAAATTTTATTTTTTTAAATTTTTAATGTTTATTTAGTTTTGAGAGAGAGATAGAGCATGAGCAGGGGAGGGGCAGAAACAGAGAGAGACAGACAGACAGACAGAATCCGAAGCAGGCTCCAGGCTCTGAGCTGTCAGCACAGAGCCTGACTCGTGGCTCGAACTCACAAACCGTGAGATCATGACCTGAGCTGAAGTCAGACACTTAACCAACTGAGCCACTCAGGCACCCATCAAGATTTTATTTTTTAAATAATGTCTGTACTCAACATGGGACTTGAACCCACAATCCTGAGATCAAGAATCAAATATTCCACCAACTGAGCCAGTCAGAATTATGTTTAAATTCACCCATGTTGTAGCATGCATCGATAGTTAATCCTTTTTATTGTTGGATGGTATTCCAGTGTATGGTGATACCACAGTTTGTTTATCCATTCACTCAGGAATGGACTTTTGGGCTGTTTTCAGTTTTTAGTGATCACAAATAAAGTTACTATGAACATTCCATGTACAAGTCTTAGAATGGATATACACTTTCATTTCTTTTGGTAAATACTTCGAAGTAGAATGGCTGGATCATTTGGGAGGTATGTGTTTGACCTTGTAAAGATATTGCTAACTTGTTTTCCAGAATGAGTCATTCATGCCAGGTTCCCACCAGCAGTGTATGAGTTCCAGTTCCTCCACACCTTCACCAACCCTTGGAATGGTCAGTTTTTGCAAACTGAATCATTCTAATGAGTGTGTACTGGTATCTCATTGGGGTTTTAATTACATTTCCCCCGTGACTTGATGTTGCGTATCTTTTCATGTGTTTATCAGCCATTTGTATATCTTCTTGGGGGAAGTATCTGTTCAGATCTGCTGGCCATGTTTTATGGGGCTGTTTTTTTGTTTTTTTTTACTGCGTTTTGAGAGCCCTTTATTCTAGATATAAGGGCTTTATCATATATTTGATTTGCAAATATTTTCTCCCAGTCTGTGGCTTAGCTTTTCATTTTCTTTTTAAAAAATTTTTAATGTTTTTTATTTATTTTTGAGAGTCAGAGAGAGAGAGAGCACAAGCAGGGGAGGGTCAGAGAGAGAGGGAGATATAGAATCCAAAGGAGGCTCCGGGCTCTGAGCTAGCTGTCAGCACAGAGCCTGACGTGGGGCTTGAACCCATGAACTGTGAGATCATGACCTTAGCCAAAGTCAGACACTTAACCAACTGAGCCACCCAGGCACCCCAGCTGTTCATTTTCTTAACAATATCTTTTGAAGACCACAAGTTTTTAACTTGGGTGGTGAATCTATCAATTTCTTTTATGGATTGTGCTTTGGTGTCATATCCAGGAAAATTTTTGCCTAACCGAAGGTCATAAAGGTTTTCTCCTGTATTTTCTTCTCTCTGTCTGTATATATCTCTCTCTGTCAAAATACAGCCTAGAGGATTAGTGGTGATAAAGTGATGGGAACAATCATTTATTGTTTCCTTCAAGACAGACACTATGCTAAGCACCTTACATTCATGACTCCACCCTCATGACTAATGAGGTCCAGACTACAACATAAAAAATGCCAAAAATGTGTGTTTGCATCCTGATTAGCTAGTGCTTTTAATTACATTTTTATTATGAAAGATTGTATACACACACAAAAATAGAATAGTAAGTGATTCCCCATATATCCATTTCTCAGACTCAAAAATTGTCATGATTTTGCCACATTTGCTTCACCTTTCCTTTTGCAGGGTGGGGTGCAAGAGGGAGCTGCAGTATTTTTTTAATTAAGAAAATTGTTTTTTAAAGTTTATTTGTTTATTTTTGAGAGAGAGAGAGACAGAGAGTGAGCAAGCAGGGGAAAGGTAGAAAGAGAGGAAGACAGAATCCCAAGCAGGCTCTGTACCGTCAGCACAGAGCCTGATGTGGGGCTCGAACTCAGAAACCATGAGATCATGACCTGAGCCGAAACCAATTGTTGGATGCTTAACCAACTGAGCCACCCAGGTGCTCCTGGAGCTACAGTATCTTAAAGCACATCTGAGGCCTTCTTTCATTTCATTTCCACAGATTTTAGCATGCATCTCTGAAATGTGTAAACATTTTCTTCCGTGACCCAATAGAATGCCATTATCACCCCTAACAAAATTAAAAATTTCGTGACATTACTAAATTTCCCTAATGGCCTAAAAATGTCTTTTTATGGTTTGTTCAAATCAATGCAGACAAGGTCCACCTGCTCATTACCTTAGGCTGCGTCTCTTTTTAATCCTGGTGCTTCATTTGTTGAATTCGACTGCGTGTGACCTCTCCTCCCACTCCAAGCAAAAGTTTTTATTGTTGTTACAGTTTTTCCCTTTCGTGGGTTTTCCACACCCCCGCCCCCCACTCAGTTCAATAAGAAATGTTGAAAATTATGTCAAGGTTACAAAAACTAATGTATGCCCCGTGAATATACTTGTCTTTGAAAGCCAGGTAAAGCGAAACAAGGAAAAGGCCCGGACAAATCTCAGGGGAAGAAACAGAAGAAACCAGAAGTGGACATTCTCAGCCCAGCCGCCATGCTGAACCTCTACTACATCGCCCACAACGTTGCTGACTGCCTGCACCTGCGAGGCTTCCGTTGGCCAGGTGCTCCCAAATCAAAGAAGGGGACAAACAAGACTTAATGGCGTTTTTCACGGAGAGCGGAACTTGGGGAAGAGAAATCAGGATAACACAACTACTGCAAGCAAAATAGACTTTGCCGAAGACAACCTGAGACGCAAGCTAAGTGTGCTTTTCTGTGGTAGTTAATGATAAAGAAATGCATTTTACTTCCCAGCTAAATTCAGCTATCGTTAGTCAACTTGGTTTTTCAGAAGAAGTTAAGGGGGAAAAAGAGTCGGAGTAATTCCTACTCGGGAATTGTGCGGTGGAATTGGTAGGATTTTTTAAATTATTATAATTCTGGGTCAGAATTAAACCTCATTCCCAAAAGGCAGTTCTGGCTTGCATGAATTGTTTTCTTTTGCCCAACGGGGTTTGTTATTTAGAAAAGGCGTGGCAAAAGGCATAGGATTTGCTTATGAACGTCCCTCTCTTAGGCACTGTTTCCTTTCCCCATCTTTTTCAGGAAAAATAATAGGTACTTTTTTTCTATAATTTTCTTCTCAGCAGTCTGACTCTTGGCTGCTTTTAATTAGCCAGGGGCAGCCGTGGAGACTGAGGTTGTCACCCCTGCTCTGACTTTGCTGGGACATATACACAAATGACTCAAAGGAGTGTGTTCTAGTGGGAGGAAATGAGCAAATCAGCACACAGCTCTCCCTTTCTGTCTCACTGGACTCTTCACCGCGCTCTCCTCCACACTTACATCTTCTCCTCCACTTTCTGCAGCCTTTCTTTTAACCTTGGCTGGCCCTGGTTTATGGAATTGGTGCTCGAAGCTTGCCATGGGCATGCTGCTGATCTCTCACAGCCTCCCCAGTCTGTGCCGAGACACTTAGGAGATAAAACTGCAGCTCTTTCTCTTTAGTCCAAAAGGCCTCCAAGCGCCAAATGTGACACTTGGAAGGAAAGGCATTTTGAAGTATAAGCACCATCTCTGGATCACTTAGCATTCCATCCCTGCTTCTGCTCTGTCTTCCTGGCATGTCGTGTCACCCCCCCACCCCCCAACACTGACACCTGCTCTGTGGTCTCTAGTCACAGCTGTGAGCCTGAAGCTGATTCCTCAAAGGCAGCACCTGTCCGGGGACGCTCTAGCTCGTCTGAATTGCTTATAATGATTCCACAGGTTGCCTTGTGAGGATCTCAAAGACTCACGAAGTCTGCCAAGGAAGGCTGCTACCTAGGACTTGGGATTTCATAAATATCAGAGAAAAAGGGAAATCATGCGAAACCTTGTACTAGAGAAGTTGGGTGCGTCTGTTGGGAATGACAGTCGTCCAGCTGCTGCATCTGTGCAGACTCTGTGAGACCTTAGCTAGTTGTCAGAGCAGCCCTCGCTTGCTGGGCTGAAGGTTGGTGCTGCTGTTAACCTGAAGGGGGGCCCTCTCAGTCCTCTGCTGAGGCTTTGGAAAGGAGCACCTTCCCACTCGCCTAGACACCGCTGGGATGGATCCAGGCGCTTTATGGTTGTGAACACACTAACCCGGTTCAGTCCTTCATGAGCGTGCATCATGGTCACCTGGAGGACGTGTCAAAGCACAGACCGCTGGGCCCTACCCTGCAGAAGGGTGAGGGTCGGGCATTTGCCTTCCCACTAACCCTCCTGGTAGTGCTTCTGCTGGACCACAGCCTTGGAGAAGCGCTGCTCTAGTTAGTGCTCCCGAACCAGGTGCTAAGGGGCTAGTTGAGTCTTTAAACTCGTAGGATGTCTAAGGCCCTTCTCTGCCTCGCTTGGGTAGGCGCTAGTATCTGAGCAGTTTATTGGAGTGCCGGGGAGGTGGCGTCTTCTTTCTGATCTTGTCCCCAGCATAGATGACATTATTTAGGGGCCTACAGAGACATGCCAGGCAGCAGACGTTGAAAGGCTAAGGAGATAACTGAAAGCGGAAGTGCTTTCTTCTCTTGACATAGTTAAATGATGAGCAGATAGGCTAGTAAGCACTGGAACCGAGGAAGCACTAGTCTGATTGGATCGGGCACAGTTGACGCCAAACGAAGGGGGCTGATGCACAGGTTCTATCCTGAGGAGGGCAGTTAGTTTCCGGTTCACCTTGAATGATGTGCCCGCCTGATCAGGCCGGCTGCTGCCGCTGTATCCTCCCTCTGCGCTCCACACAGCCCTGCCTCCTGAGTTCTGCTTCCTGTAGGTTTCTGCTTTTCTCCAACTTCAGCTTGTTGGGACCCCTGTGGGTCCAATTGGAGCTTATGGTCTCTCTCTCTGCTTCCTTCAAGCATCAGCTTCCTACATGCCTCATTCTCTGGGTCTTTACAGGACAGACTCTGATGGACCCACCTGGTCCTGCAACAGACCTGGCTCTGTCCTAGCAGCCAGTGGATGGAGCTGTTGGGGGTCTGGGGCCTCCCACTGGTCCAGCCAGCTGTGCCTGAGGGATAGGACTGGTATTACTGGTCAGGTATTACTAAACACGGACAACGCAAGATGACTCTTCATGGGATGGGATGGGGGGGTGAGTATTAGTGTGGGTGACAGGAGTGCTTTCTTTCCTCCTCGCTGCAACTCATCCCTTCTTAGACAAGATCCTGGAAAGAATTTGCTTATGCATTTTTCTTCACTTCCTCACCTTTCTGGCACACATTTTTCCTCTTACCTTTTTTTTAAACACCATTTTTGTATTTTTTAAAATCCCAAGCCTATAGAAAGATAGAAAAAAAAAGTACACAGACCCTTTACCTAGACCAGGATTCTCAGCCTTGGCACCATTGACATTTGGGGCAGGATAACTCGTTATTGTGGGAGCCTGTCCAGTGCATTGTGGGATGTTTATCCTGACCTCTCCCCACTGGATGCTAGTAGCATCCCTTCAACTGAGACAACCAGAAATATCTCAGACATCACCAAATGTCCTTTGGGACACAAAATAGCCTTCAGTTGATAACCACTGAGATTCAGGAACTAACATTTTGTCATATTTGCACATGCACACATACTGTGTGTATACATGTACCCATATGCAAATGTGTATATGTTATATACATGTGATACAAATATATGTATATACATGTAAATATCCATATATGTATGTATATATTTTTATATACATATAATCATAGTGAGCAAGTGTGGCAAAATATTAATTTTATGGATCTCTATAATTATATTATACAAGTATACGTATTATGTATGCATGTGTGTGTACTTTACATACATATAAAGAGAGTGCAAATGTGGCAACATGTTAAAATGTATATTTTATACACACACACGCACACACACATATATATGCATACTTTTTTCCTGAAACATTTCAAAGTAAGTTGCATACATCATTACCCTTCCTCCTAAATACTTAAGCTCCTTGGACAAGGATGTTCCAGTACGTAACCACAATGAGATTATCATGGCCAAGAAATTTACATCAATACAGTATTATTTTATAGCCTGTATTCATTTTTTCCTAACTATCTCAATAATATTCTTTATAGATTTTTGGTCAGCAATGTATGTGTCATGATCATGTAGTTGTGTCTCTGTAGTTTCTGTTAATCTGAAAAAGTTCCCCACCATTTTTTATTCGTCTTTTATGACATTGAAATTTTTGGGATGTCCTCTCTTTTCAACCCACTACATTGAGACTTCTGCCTGTACAGCTCCGGTAAAATCACTTGGTAAGCGCTGTTCCATCAATGCTCCAATCCATGGATTGCAAACCATACCATCATTTTATATACCACTAAGAAATGGGAGGAGCCCATCACCAATTAACAATGAAATACCATCAGTTTTATGATACATTGTGTCCAAATGTGAAAAAACAAGTGTCTTTGAAGGGATAGAATATGGTAATTGTTGAAGCCAATGCTGTGCTCGCATCCCTTCCCTTCTTGAGATGCCCTCTGTTGACTTCTTTGATGCTATCACTCCCGTCTTTGACTGTGCTTCTCCATCTGTTTGTGCTTCTCTCCTTCCTGCCCATCGGGTTCTCCCCATGCTGCCCCACCTTGGCTGTCCTCACTTTTCTCCTTCCCACTCCCCACCCTCCTCACCCTCAGCGATGGCACCAGGGTTGGGCACCGGCCTATAAGCCATGAGCTTGCTGAATCAGACCTTCTCCCTGGGAGACATGAGGTGGCCTTGGAAAATCTAGGGAGAGGTCCTGCAAGCACTGGGGATTTGGAACTGGGGCTCAGAAGATAAATACTGGCCAGGAATGTAGGTTTAGGTATATTTGATGGAAGCTCCCCGTTGGAATCAAAGGCTGGTCAGTTGTAGAAATAAGAAAGGAGCGCAGAGTTAGGAGCCTTGGGGAAAGTCTCCTTTCTTAGGGGCAGAAGGAAGAAGAGGGACTGTCACAGAGAGAATTACAATATTTAAAAAAAATTTTTTTTTATGTTTTATTTATTTCTAGGAGAGAGAGAGAGAGAGAGAGCATGAGCAAGGGAGGGTCAGAGAGAGAGGGAATCACAGACTGAAACAGGCTCCAGGCTCCGAGCTGGCTGTCAGCACAGAGCCCGATGCGGGGCTCGAAGCCACGAACCGCGAGATCATGACCTAAGTGAAAGTCGGACGCTTAACCGACTAAGCCACCCAGGCGCCCCAGAATTACAATATTTTAAATGTTTTTTTTAAATTTATTTTTGAGAGAAAGCGTGCAAGCAGGGGAGGGGCAGAGAGAGGGGGACAGAGGACCCGAAGCAGGCTTTGCACTGACAGTAGTAAGCCCAGTGTGTGGCTTGAACTCACAAACCATGAGATCATGACCTGAGCCAAAGTCAGACACTCAATCCACTGAGCCACCCAGGTCCCCCAGGACTGTCATGGCTAGAGGAGGGGGAGGAGAAAGGAGAGGAAACCTGGGAGAAAAGGGGGTGATCTGTGGGACTGCATGCTGCAAAGATGTCAGGGAGGGTGAGAGAATGGGAACAGGGACCATGATCTGTTGCGTGAGGGGTCCTCCTGTGTCGGTATCCTCCATATAATAGGGGATGGACATGAATGTGGAAGGGAGGAAAGAGGGGCTTCGCCTGTGCACACATTCAGTCCTCCTCCTGTCAGAATCCAGGTCGCCCCTGCTGCCGTGCGTCCTTATCTTCCCCTGGTGGTGGGAAAACGCAGCGTGTGTCCCTGAGTTTCTGTGAGAGCCCAGAGACGCCCTTGGTTGAAGCTGGGCCACCCTGGCGGCCAGGTGCTCCTGGTGGCTGGGCAGACGTGCAGGCAGAGCCACCTGCTGGTGGCTTTGGGGGCTGCATCATGTTTTGTTTTGCTGGTCAAAGTCAATTTCAGATTGATTTTCTCCTCACTTGACATTCTCTACCTCATACAAATCCTGTGTTGGCTGTTGCCCTCTAAAAATATGATATGATCATGTTACTTTTCTGCCTCAAATATTTCCATGGTGACCCACTGCTCTTAGGCTGAGATCAAACTTCCCAGCAAGGTCTGCAAGTGCTAGGTGGCCAGGGTGCTGCCTGCCTCCCCGCCTCCCCACCGTCTGCACCCTGTTCTCGGCACTCCAGCCACTCCAGCTCCCTTCTGCCTCAGAGATTTTGCTCCTGTTGTTCCCTCTGTGTGGGACACTCTTCTTCCTGTCCCCTGGCTAACACGTGGCCATCCTTAAGACCCCAGATTCCTGTCTTCCCAGAGAAGCTTCCCTGGCCCTGGGCCAAAGCAGGTCATGTGCTGTATGCACTCTTCAGTGCTCTGTACTTCTTCATACTTTTACAGTTCAAGTGGCTAATGGTTTAAAGGTTATCTTCCCTGCTAGAATGTGCTCTGTGAGCACAGGGCTTGTCGGCTTGTTGATGACTTTCTTGTGCCCTGTCAAATTGCCAGCATCCTGGCAACAAACATAAATATTTGTTGAAGGATTTTTCTGACAAGCTATTTATGCTATAGTGACAACCCCCAAATTTCAGTGGCTTAAGACAACAAAGGATTTTTTTCCATTTTTAATTTTTTTAAAGATTTATTTATTTAAGTAATCTCTTACACTCAATGTGGGGATTGAACTCAAAACCCTGAGATCAAGAGTCATACACTCTTCTTTTTTCTGTTAATTTATTTTTTAAATTTACATCCAAGTTAGCATATAGTGCAACAGTGATTTCAGGTGTAGATTCCTTAATGCCCCTCACCCAGTTAGCCCATCCCCCCTCCCACAGGCCCTCTAGTAACCCTCCATTGTTCATATTTAAGAGTCTCTTATGTTTTGCCCCCCTCCCTGTTTTTATATTATTTTTGCTTCCCTTCCCTTGTGTTCATCTGTTTTGTATCTTAAGTCCTCATATGAGGGAAGTCATATGATATTTGTCTTTCTTTGACTAATTTTTACGCTTAGCATAATATCCTCTAGTTCCATCCACGTAATTGCAAATGGCAAGATTTTATTCTTTTTGGTTGCCGAGTAATACTCGATTGTATAGATACACCACATCTTCTTTATCCATTCATCCATTGATGGACGTTTGGGCTCTTTACATTCTTTGGCTATTGTTGATAGTGCTGCTATAAACATTGGTGTGCATACCTGTATCCCTTGGATAAATACCTAGAAATGCAATTGCTTGGTTGTAGGGTGGCTCTATTTTTAATTTTTGGGGGAGCCTCCGTACTGTTTTCCAAGTGGCTGCACCAGTTTGCATCCCACCCGCAGTGCAAGAGATCCTCTTTCTCCACATCCTCGCCAACATCTGTTGTTGCCTGAGTTGTTAATGTTAGCCATTCTGACAGGTGTGAGGTGGCATCTCATTGTGGGTTTGATTTATATTTCCCTGATGTTGAGTGATGTTGAGCATTTTTCCATTTATCGGTTGGCCATCTGGATGTCTTCTTTGGAGAAGTGTCAATTCATGTCCTTTGCCCATTTCTTCACTGTATTATTTGTTTTTTGGGTGTTGAGTTTGATAAGTTCTTTATAGATTTTGGATACTAACCCTTTATCTGAGATGTCATTTGCAAATATCTTCTCCCATTCCATCGGTTTCCTTTTAGTTTTACTGATTGTTTCCTTCACTGTACAGAAGCTTTTTATTTTGATGAGGTCCCAGCAGTTCATGTTTGTTTTTGTTTCCCTTGCCTCCGGAGATGTGTTGAATAAGAAGTTGCCGCGGCCCAGGTCAAAGAGGTTGTTGCCTGTTTTCTCCTCTACGGTTTTGATGGTTTCCTGTCTTACATTTGTCTTTCATCCATTTTGAGTTTATTTTTGTGTATGGTGTAAGAAAAGTGGTCCAGGTTCATTTTTTTGCATGTCGCTGTCCACTTTTCCCAGCACCACTTGCTGAAGAGACTGTCTTTATTCCATTGGATATTCTTCCCTACTTTGTCAAAGATGAGTTGGCCATACGTTTGTGGGTCCATATCTGGATTCCCTATTCTGTTCCATTGATCTGAGTGCCTGTTTTTGTGCCAAGGAGTCGTATACTCTTCTGACTGAGCCAGCCAGGCACCCCAACAAAAGTTTATTTCTTTTTTTATTTATTTTTAAAAGTTTATTTATTTATTTATTTATTTTGAGAGAGAGCACAAATGGGGGAGGAACAGAGAGAGAGATTAAGAATCCCAAGCAGGCTCTGCACTGTCAGAGCACCTGATGTGGGGCTCAAACTTACAAACCATGAGATCATGACCTGAGCCAAAATCAAGAGTTGGATGCTTGACTGACTGAGCCACCCAGGCACCCCTAAAGATTGATTGATTGATTGATCGATTGATTTAAGTAATCTCTTACACCCAATGTGAGACTCAAATTCATAACCCTGAGATCTAGAGTCATACGCTCTTCCAACTGAGCCAGCTAGCTGCTGTAACAAAGGTTTATTTCTTATTAAAGCATCAGTTCATGGAGTGCTACCCAAAGGCTTATTTCTCCTTCAGGATCCATCTCCATTGAGCATAGGCTGGGCGTCTGCCCCTAGGCATCCTCACTTAGGGACCCAGGCTTACAGTACAGCCACCACTTGGAGTATTGCAGGTTGCCAAGCCGAGAGAAGGAAAGAAGGAAGTATAAATTGTACATGGGTTCTTAATGTTCTCACCTGGAAGTGACAGATCACTTCTCTCTTTTTATTGGCCAAAACAAGTCACATGGCCACACCCGACTTTAAGGGAGTGGGGAAATGTGATGCCACACATGCCCCACCCCCCCGGGGCATATTTCTCGGCAGAAATATCTGCCGAGCAGCACTAATGACCACCTGAAGCATGCATTACCTTTGTAATAAAAAAAGACCCAGAAAACAAAAAGGAAACACAATACTTAAGGCTGAGAAACAAGCGGTACAGAGTCAGATTCAAGAAGAAAAGCAGCCTCAGGTTGCTGCATTGTGCTCGTGTGTTCTGTTTATTGTGCCACCCGTTAAGGTGTCCAAAGGTGTTAGGATACCTGAGCAAAGCAGGGTTTTAAGCCTCAAAACTTTTCTTACCTCTGATCACATTTTCTCCTCCAACTTCTCAATAGACCATTCAAATAAGACGACTGTTCTTAAATATTTTATTTTGATTAGTGTTTAAATTTATCAAAATAAAACTATTCCAGCAGTTACACTATTTGTACTGAGACTGATTTTCCTATGTAAAAACCTCAGATTTTGTCAGTTGACAAAAAAAAAATAAATAAATCTCCTGAGCTCGACCTTCCCATTTGTTCAAGACAGAACAACAAAGAAAGAATCCCATGAAGCAGGAGTTCCTGCTTTATTCTGTCTTCTTCAGCGGCCTCCCCGAGTCATGGAGCCTTAGCAATGACCCAGCACAAGAACCCCGACTACAGCCTGCTGCCACTGCCCTGGAAGAGGGGTGTTGGGGGTTGGCACCGCTGCTCTCACAGCAGCATTCAGCCAGACGTGGTCCCCTGGTGGATTTCACCTGGCTCCCCCCTTCTTCCTCCAGGGCTACAGAAAGGCCCATCTGGGGGCACCTGGGTGGCTCAGTCGGTTGAGCGTCCGCCTTCGGCTCAGGTCATGATCTCATGGTTTGTGGGTTCAAGCCCCACATCAGGCTCTGTGCTGACTGCCAGCTCAGAGCCTGGAGCCTGTTTCTGATTCTGTGTCTCCCTCTCTCTCTGACCCTCCCCTGCTCACGCTGTCTCTCTCTCTCTCTCTCTCTTTCTCAGAAATAAATAAAAAATTAAAAAAAAAAAAAAAAAGGCCCATCTGTTCTGCCACCTGACAGCCTTATATACTCCTAGCGACAGTTCTTTGTGGAGAGAACACCTGTTCTGCTCCAGGCCAAACACTACAGTCCCTACCACTTTTTACTTAACATAATCCTCTTGGTCACACTATTCTGGATACCTCCAGTGTGTCATTTCTTCTGTAGTAAGATGGGGCATCCACATGTCACCTCCCGGCCAGGTTCTGGCCTCCTGAATGCTGAACTTTAGACCATCTTTCCAGTTCACAGTGACATGAGACTTTTGGAATAGATTCATTCTTCATTTAAATAGCTCAAGGCTTGGTGTGGCCATTGTGGAAAATAGTTTGATGGTTCCTCAGAAAGTTAGACATAGAGTTACCATATGATCCAGCAATCCCACTGATGGTATTGAAAGCAGGGAGCTAAACAAATACTTCTAAATTTTTTTTATGTTTTTTATTTATTTCTGAGAGAGAGAGAGAGAGAGAGAGAGACAGCATGAACAGGGTCAGAGAGAGAGGGAGATACAGAATCTGAAACAGTCTCCAGACTCTGAGCTAGCTGTCAGCACAGAGCCCGATGCGGGGCTTGAACCCACAAACCGTGAGATCATGACCTGAGCTGAAGTCGGACGCTTAACCAACTGAGCCACCCAGGCACCCCACAAATACTTCTGTACCAATGTTCATAGCAGCATTATTCACAACAGCCAAAAGGTGGAAACAACCCAGATGTCGATCAGCAGGTGAATGGGTAAAATGTGGTCTATACAGACAATGGAATATTATTCGGCCTGAAAACAGAAGGAAATTCTGATACATGCTACAACATGGATGAATGTTGAAAACCTTATACTAAGTGAACTAAGTCGGATACAAAAGGACAAATGTCATATGGTTCACTTGCATGAGTTCTCTTGAATGGGTAAGTTTATAGGGAAAGAATGTAGAATAGTGGTTGCCAGGGATTGAAGGGAGGGCAGAATGGGAAGATACTGTTTAGTGAGTTTCTGTTTGAATGATGAAAAAGTTTTAAATGGACAGTGATGAAAGTTGTACAATGTGAATGGACATAATGCCACTAAACCAGATACTTAGAAATGGTTAAAGTGATGTTTTTTGTTGCATATATTTTACCACAATTAGAAAACATACCACAACTATATGGTCAGCTAACCTTTGACGAAGCAGGAAGGAATATACAATGGAGAAGAGATCATTTCTTCAACAAATGGTGTTGGGAAAACTGGACCACTTTCTTACACCATACACAAAAATAATGGATGAAAGACCTACATCTTAGACAGGAAGCCATCAAAATCCTGGAAGAGAACATCGGCAGCAACCTCTTTGACCTTGGCTGAAGCAATTTCTTTTTTTTTATTATTAAATTTTTTAAAAAGTTTGTTTATTTTTGATAGAGAAAGAGACACAGAGTATGAGTGGGGGAGGGGTAGAGAGAGAGGGAGACACAGAATCCAAAGCAGGCTCCAGGCTATGAGCTGTCACCACAGAGCCTGATGCAGGGCTCGAACCCATGAACTGTGAGATCATGACCCAAGCTGAAGTCAGATCTTTAACCTACTGAGCCACCCAGGTGCCCCTGAAACAACTTCTTACTAGATATGTCTCTGAAGGCAAGGGAAACAAAGCAAACATGAACTGTTGGGACCTCATCAAGATAAAAGCTTCTGCACAGTGAAGGAAACAATCAACAAAACTGTAAGGCAACTACAGAATGGGAGAAGATATTTGCAAATGACATATCTGATAAAAAGTTAATATCCAAAATCTGTAAAGAACTTATCAAACTCAACACCCAAAAAACAAATAACCCAGTTAAGAAATGGGCAGAAGACATGAATAGACACTTTTCCAAAGAAGACATCCAGATGGCTAACAGACACATGAAAAGATGCTCAACATCACGCATCATCAGGGAAATACAAATCAAAACTATGATGAGATACTACCTCACACCTGTCAGAATGGCTAAAATTAAGAAACAACAGGTATTGGCAAGGAGGTGGAGGAAGGGGAACCCTCTTGCACTGTTGGTGGGAATGCAAATTGGTACAGCCACTCTGGACAGCAGTATGGAGGTTCCTCAAGAAACTAAAAATTGAACTACCCTACAGTCTAAGACTTGCACTATTAGGTATTTACCCAAAGGACAAAAAATACGGATTTGAAGTGCTACATGCACCCCAACGTTTATACCTGCATTATCAACAATAGCCAAACTATGGAGAGAGCCCAAATGTCTATCGACTGACGATTGGATAAAGAAAATGTGGCCATACATACACACACAACGGAATATTACTCAGTTATCAAAAAGAATGAAATCCTTAAAAAAAAAAAAGGAATGAAATCTTACCATTTACAATGATGTGGATGGAGCTAGAATGTATTATGCTAAGCGAAATAAGTCAACCAGAAAAAGACAAATACCATATAATTTAACTCATGTAGAATTTAAGAAACAAAACAGATGAACATATGGAAGGGGAAAACAAACCACAAGAGACTCTTGATGATAGAGATCAAACTATGGGATGACAGAGGGAGGTGGGTGGGAGATGGGCTAGATGGGTGATGGATACTAAGGAGGACACTTGTTATGATGAGCACTGTTTATACGTGATGAGTCACCAGATTCTTACTCCTGAAACCAATATTGCACTGTATGTTAATTAACTAAAATTTAAGTTATAAAAAATAAAACACAAAATCAACCAAGGCTCTTTATTCTAGATCTCCTGTAGAAGTGGAAGGAAGGAACAGCTTATGCAGCACAGACTTCCCACAAGAGACTTTCTCTCTGCAGTTGAGCAGTGGTGGGGGGTGGGAAGCAGATGTTATTCCCCCTTCCCCCCCGCCAGGACTCCTCCCTCACCCAGCTCCCTCCCTCTGCACACAGCCTTATTTCTCATCTTTTTCCTGTAACTCAGAGAAACCTGGATGCTCTTTCTGGCCTCCTGCACAACTCATCTCGAGGCCCCCAAACCACATCACATGCCACTACCCACTGGACCACCCATCCCTTCACCCTCCACCTGCCTTGACCTAATTCCCACAAAAACCACTTCATCCCTGGCCTTGCTTGACATTCCCTGGTTCAGAGTCTGTACTTCCTACCTGCTAATTTGCACCTTGGTTCTATAACTCTGTGAACAGCCTTTCCCAGTTAAATCAAACTTGTGCTTTCTCTCCTGTTTGAGGATGTAAAATGCTTAATGATAAGTGAGACAGAGAAACTATGAATGAAAGTTCAGGCTCATGGCAGGCTCAGCACAAGGACAGCATGCAGGAATCTGGGGGCTGGGCAGACTCAGGCCGGCTCATCAGTTTTAGGCCCCCGGCCACTGGGTGACCCTCAGCCTGTTGTTTCTGGGGCACCAGCCACCATCCGACATGGTCCTATTTTATACAGTTAGGTCCCTGGGAGAGCTATCAACAACAATGTCCACCCATCTGGGTCCACCTGTTGGCAATGGGCATTGAATCGCCCAGTGCCATTTGGTTTTTTCTCTGTCTCCAGATGTCCTTCAGCCTGGACTTCTTTGAAAATCTGCACCCAGCTGTGTGCGGCCCATAGGCTTCTGTTCTGTAAGATTGCTGAGCTCTATCCCCACTGTGGAAGTCACCCTCTGAGAACCTACCACAGATAGCAGCCTTGAGAGACAGTGAAAGGAGGCTGCACAGGATGTATGAGGAAGGAATTACTATGGGAGCCCCATTGGCATGAAGAATCCCTTTACCCAGCTTTGCTGTGATTGATGGATCAACTTAAAGTTCTTTTCTAGTTTCAATCTCTGGTCAAAGTGAAGCGACCTATTGACTGCTCTTTCCCATCATGCCCAGTCAGAGCTTACCAAGGGCCATCTGTCCTACCCATTGCCCCAGATCTTTGCCTTATCCAGATCCCTCATTCACTGGCACTACTGGGGTCTTCCACTCTCTTCCTAGAGTCTATATATTGACTCTGTCCCTTTGTGGGCTCCATAGGTGGTCAAGGAAGTCAAGTGACCCCACCAGTGCTGGGGTCAGCCCAGCCTAGAATGGTCTTCAACTGCTATCATGTACAGGAGGCTTATGGGCAAGAACTGCTTGTTATGGGCAGAATTTTGATGTCACACCCTCCCCCACATCTGGATTTGTATGTTGAAGCCCTAACTCCCAGTGTGATAAGGTTTGCAGATGGGGCCTTTGGGAGGTAATTAAGGTTAGATGAGGTCATGAAGCTGAGGTCTTTGTCAGATAGGATTGGTGTCCTTATAAGAAGGGATATCAGAGAGCTCACTTTCTCCCTGCACAGGCACAAAGATAACATCACATGAGCACACGGCAAGAAGGAGACAAAGCCAAGAGAAAAACCTTCAGAATGAAACCTATCTTGCTGGCACCTTGACCATGGGCTTCCCAGTCTTCAGAACTAGGAGAAATAAATTGCTGTTGTTTAAGCCACTCATTTTGTTATGACGGCCCAAGCAGACTAATACATTGCTCAACCTCCAGATCCAGAAGACACACTTAGGACAGGACCCCACCTTTAAAAAATTTTATTAACATAATTATAATAGCATTAAATTAATTATTAAGGAAAAAAGCTGGATTCTCTCATACTAATATACCCCCTGACTTTAGTTTTCATATTTTAGAATTTATCCACAAATATTGACTGAATACCTCATTGTGTTAGGCACTATCTGGGTATTGGCAATATCAAGATGAATGAAACTTGACCTTTGTTCATTTTGGGTATTTTTCCCAGTCTTTTCAGGTCCTCTGCAAATACAGTCAATTTATCATTATATATTTATTATTGTAATAACACAAACACATTTTATATTTTTTTTACTTAATATTATCATTTTTAAAATTTGAGTATCACTGATACACAGTGCTGCATTAGTTTCAGGTGTATGACTTAGTGATTTGACAGGTTTATACATCATGCTGTGTTCACCACAAGGGTAGCTACCATCTGTCTCATTACATCGCCATTACAGTATTGTTGACTGTATTCCTTATGCTGTGCCTTTTTTTCCCATGACTTATTTGTTCCATAACTGGAAACCTGTATCTCCCTCTCCTCTTCACCCATTTTGCTCAACCCTCTTCCATCTAGCAACCATCAGTTTGTCCTCTGAATTTATGGATCCATTTCTGCTTTTCATTTGTTTATTCATTTAGTTTTTTTTTTTTTTAGATTCCACTTATGAGTGAAATCTTATGGTATTTGTCTTTATCAGTCTGACTTATTTCACTTAACATACATAATACCTTCTAGGTCCATCCATATTGTCTAAAATGTCACAATCTCATCCTTTTTTATGCCTGTGTAATATTCTAGTGTGTGTGTATTTCCTTATCCATTCGTCTATTGATTGACACTTAGATTGCTTCTATACTTTGGCTATTATAAATAATGCTGTAATAAACATAGGGATACATATATCTTTTCAAATTAGTGTTTTCATTTTCTTTGTGGACAGTGAAATTATTAGATCATTCAGGATTTCTTTCTTTGTTTTTGTTTTTGTGTTAGAGAGAGAGCATGCATGCAATGTGGGAAGAGAGACAGAGGGAAAGAGAGAATCTTAAGTAGGCTCTATGCTCAGCACGGAGCTCAATCCCATGACCCTGGGATCATGACCTGAGCTGAAATCAATAGAGGCTCAGCTGACTGAGCCACCCAGGTCCCCCTAAATCATATGAGATTTCTATTTTTAATTTTTTGATGAACTTCTATACTGTTTTCCACAGTGGTTGTGCCAATTTACATTCCCACCAACAATGCACGAGGGTTCCTTTTCCTCCACATCTTCGCCAACACTTGTTTTTTCTTGTCATTCTTATTTTAGCCCTTCTAACTGCTGTGAGGTGATAGCTCATTATATTTTTGACTTGCATTTTCCTGATGATTAGTGATGTTGAGCATCTTTTCATGTGTCTGTTGACCATCTTATTATAAACTTAAAAAAAAGGCACTGTCATAGTCTTAGTGAAGGGTAATTTTCAGATGTTGAACTGAATGTTTGTGGAATTATAATCTTTTTAATGTGTGGTTTTGTTGTCTTCACAGCTGTCAAGAGCTGTGTGGTATTCTATTCAGTTGACTCACTGTAATTTACCTGACGATCCATTATAGTGGGATGTTTATATTGCTTCCATTTGTTGCTGTTGTATATAATGCTGAATGAATGCCTTTTGGTGTATAGATTTGTTTTGAATTATTTCCTTACAGTAAATTCCCATGAATGGGATTACTGGGTCAAAAATGGGGTGCATTGTTTTCCAAAGGACCAGGAACTGATTTACAGGGCCACTGGTAATGACTTGATTCTCACACTTGCACTTGAGTGTGGTTTACTTCAGCTGGAGAAGGCATGGCAGAGTGGAAATGCAGGGCAGAATTCAGGGAATGAGCAGTTAAAACAGGGTCTTCAGGCTGTCATCTGCTGCTCAAGTTCACAGCAGCAGGCCATCTAATTGGCTCTGGATTTAGGATGTCTTTGTAAAATGTAGGCTTACTTAGCTTGGAGGTCAAGTGCATGGATGTGGAGCAAGATGCCTGTAATCAAATCCCAGCTCCACTGGGCAGTTAGGTGTGTGACTTTGGGTCAAGTTGCCTAATACCCATGGCTCTGTTTCCTTATCTGTAAAATGAAAGCTTAAAAACAGAACTTCCTTCACAGGGTATTGTGAAGCTGAAATGAGATAATACACGTCACGTGTTCAGCCCAGTGCCCAACACATGAGAAACACACAATGCATGTTACGTAGTTACGGCAGTAGGACTTATTAAAGGATGTGTTTTCGACCCAGCCTGCTATTCAGGCTGTGGGCTGGTTTCTTCCTACCTTCAAGTTTGTTCCCACACACAAATTGTCTAAAATTAACTATTTTAAATTCCCAGCCAGCACTTCATTCTGTATATCAGAATGGAAATCTTAAAGTCAAATCAATTAATAAAAGGGACTATGCAGGGGCGCCTAGGTGGCTCAGTCAGTTAAGTGTCTGACTTCGGCTCAGGTCATGATCTTGCAGTTTGTGGGTTCGAGTCCCGCATCGGGCTTTGTGCTGACAGCTCAGAGTATGGAGCCTGCTTCAGATTCTGTGTCTTCCTGTCTCTCTGTCCCTCCCCTACTCACATTCTCTCTCTCAAAAATAAACAAACATTTAAAAAAATTTAAACACAAAACAAAAAGGACTGTGCAGAGAGTTCTGAAGAAGCAAGTGTCATGTCCTTGAACCCAGAGAGCTTACATTTTTTCAAACATTCAGCTTTGAAAGAGAATAAACCTTGGCTCTGAAACAGCAGGGAATGCCTGGTCACTGCCCCGTCACTACTGGGTCTGGCTGGGGGAGTGGAGCGAAGCAGGGCTCAGGAAGCGATTACAGCTTTGTGGCCAGAGTGAATAGATCTGCCTTCAAGTCTGAAGGAAGTAATATGTTTTTAAAAGTAATCTCACTTCAGAGTGACAAGAGAGCAACTGAATCTTTTCAAAAATTACGTCTTCTTTTCAAAATAAAATTCAGAAAACCAAGCAAAACTCCTAGTGGTTTCCAGGTCCCATTCTGTTGTTAACTGTCAGGGCTCTGTCAAGGCTGTCCGTGTGGACCTGGCTTTGATTTTCACAAGACTCAAAGCGAAGCTTCACAAGATTCACTGTTTAGAGACGCTCCGTTCTCATGGTAACTGATGGCCCATCAGCACCAAAATATACACAAGGCAGCGGGGCAGCGTGAAGATGTTACTACGACAACTGGAATTTAGAGTATACATTTTTAAAGGAGTGTGGGAGGGCTTAATTTCACTTTGCTTTCTTCAAGAAAGCCTGGGAAAGAGGAGTCAGGCATTTCAGAAAACAGAGGGGCCCTGGAGTCCGAGGTCTGGACTCAGTCACAGTGCTGCCCAGAAGATGGGTGACAGCAGAGTGCAGGCTGCAGAATTCTGTGAAATCACCTCAGAGGGGAGAAAACAAAACCACCTCAGCAAAATGTGCCTCCATCAGAAATCCTACAAAGATGTGTTGTGTTGGGAGCAGGCAGGAGTAAGGAGTGTTCCAAGAGAAGAACTCTTGATTTTTAGCCTTCATGGAATTTGCAGAACAGAGATGACCAGGAAAAAATCGACTTGCTTGAAACAAAAATGGCCATTTTAAAATAAACCGAGTTCATTCGCCACAGTTTGGAATGTACAGGTACTACTAGGAATTTGAAAAGGATAGGACACTTCTGTTTTCCTCTGAGGATGTGAATTTGTTTCTCCTTCTGGGCCTCACACAGCTGACTGAAGATAGTGTCGTGGGAGGTTGGACACCTCCAACTTCAAGTGCCGGGGCTACAGCAGGTCTGTGGGCCCAGCCGAGGGGTGCCAGCCCTGTGTGTGGCACCAGAAAGAGCTTCTCACACTCTGGGGCTGGTATTTGTGACCCAGGGCCCTGGTTACCTGCTTCCAGTTGTTAGCGGTGACAGCCCCCCATGCCAGGCCAACTTTCCCCATCAATGGCATTGGCTTCTGCGTGCCTGGAGCGATTCTGCACTGCCCCAGTGTCCCCCCAACTGTCACCTGAACCGTCTCCCTAACACCCCGCACTTCTCTTGGTCTTGCTCTCTTTACTCAGTTTATCTCACTTTATTGAGTGTGGCCCAGGCACTTCTCACTTGAAGGTCTAAGTGGAGCCAAGAAATCAGCATTTTTTTTCTTAGCCAGTTCCAGAGAAGTCTCTGAAGCAGGAGTTGTGCAACTCACAGAGCAAGGAGCCTCGGTAGGGAAATAGAGATGCTTCTGTCCTCATATTCCTTTAATTCTCCCAAGGATTCTCTTGGGCTCAGAAGGGTGAGGTAACCTACCCCTGGTCACACAGCAGTACTCAGCTAGGTCTGACTCCAAAGACAGAGCTTGAGTCTCCCTCCCCCACCATGTGAGTGAGAGTGGAAGTTTCCATTCCACCAGCTGCCCATCCAAGGGGGCTGTTGCTGGAACCTGGGAGCCTCCTGCTTTCATATCGCTCTTTTGTCTCTTGGGCCCAACCTCACTGGGTGGGGTTCATAGCACGGTTACACCATCTCAAAGGCTCAGTGATGTTCTGGCACATTTTGACATTCTGCCTTCTATTTTCTGTATGTGGTGATGTTTTGACATCCCTGGGGCCTTGCAGGCCCAGAGGAGGACCACCCCTCCCATGGTTACTTTCTAGAAATAGCAAACAACTTGCCTGTGAGCCTACCTTTGATATGCAGACCAACCAATCCACCCCCCTCCCCGGCATTTGTCTCCTTTTATCAAGTTCCTACAGTCAGGACACCATCCTACCCTAAATCACCCCAGAGCCAGATACCAGACGACCAGACTGGAGCCAGAACCCACTGAAATTACCCTACCATCCCATCCTGCCTTGTGTGCCTACACACCCTGCCTCGTCCATTCCTTCCAGCAAAAACGACAATAAAGGCCCTGGCCCTCGCTTTCCCCTCATTCCTGATGCTGGTGGCTCCCAGTGAGGGCTGAGCAGCCGTGTGCCCCTCCTCTTGGGAACTGTGAGTAACAGAGGTTTTGGTGTTTTTTTTGTCTCTTGTTTTTGTTTTTACCGGACTAAGCGGCTTTTTTGGGGAAAGCCAGGATTACAGTGGACTTAAGAGTTGGCATGGGGACCCGTCTTGCCAAAGGTGGGCACAACACTGACAAAGTGCTGGTCGTACTGCATCCACCGCTTAGCTCAGCCCGTCTTCCTTCTGTCTTGTTCAGCCACGTTGGGAGTCTGCCTTCTTGCTTCCCCAGCACGGCTTCCCCAGCACGGGCCCGGGAACCATGGACTTTACCTCCACCGTGCGGCCGGCTACTTCCAGGGTGCTCAGAGCCTCCTCTGCACACTGACCTAGGGTAGCCTCATCCTCTAGCGGCGTGCCGGCTGGGAGCATGACTTGATCTCCGGGAGCAACAGCCTCCAGCAAGGCCACGTGTGCCTCAATCTGGGCACCCATCTCCTGGCCCATCAACTCAAGGGTGTGTAGCTTCTGGGCGAGGACAAAGAGCTGCATGTCGGGGACTGAACCGTGACCACCCGAGCCACTTCCACGAAGATGGACAAGAAAGAGAGTAACAAAGTATTTTTCTGTGGCAGTCATCTGATCCTTTGGCCCGAATAAAAACAAAACAAAAAAAAGAAAAAAATTCTTCCTTTGCAAGAAGACCTGGGCTTCGCCTCCTGCCTGCCTCTCTCCCTGCCTTCCTCTTAGAGCTCTTCTCTGGTTCCTGCCTCGTCCGCCCCTCCTCTAAAGCCCAAGGCCGGGCCCAGGACGGGATCAAGGACTGGACCTTGACCTCATTCCCTGCATATCCCTTACTGCAACCCCTGCTGGAATCTACCAAGGCTCTGGGTTCCTGAAGCTGCAGGGCTCCTCCCTAGCCCTCCAGGCCCTTGGGGGGCGGGGGCAGCCTTCCAGCCCAGGGCCACTGGGGCTCCGGCCCTCGGTCCTGCCGCTTCCTCTCCCCCGTACAATTCATTTATCCCACCTGAACCGTCAGCTCCATTTCCGTGTCTTTGGGCCTTGCCTGCCTTAGCCAATCAGGTGTAGTTTGGAATGTCAGTAAGAGTAACAACAGGACACACAGGACAGTGGCAACAATGACTGGACAGATCGTGTGACGTGGGCACCTTTTCAGTCATGGAGTCATGGCACAGATGAATTTGGCTGGAAGAGGAGGGCCGGCCGTGGGGGGGACAGGGGGAGGGGCTGGATGGAAGCACCTAGCAGTGAGGACCTGAGAGGCAGGAGGGAGGCTCACTCAGGAGGTCCCAGCAGGATGCAGCCAGGGGTGTGTTCTGGGATCCGCGGAGGCAGCCTGTGCTGGGGACAGGGGGAACCAGAGGAGGTGCTGCTGCAGAGATGGCACCGGAACGGGGCGGGGGATTGGAAAGGAGAGGGACCCGTGGATGTTACAGAGCGGGGAATGGATCCTTGTCATAGAAGGCGTATTTTTGTAGACTTTCTGGAATCTCTGGTTTTAAAAGCATCATTCACTGGGCTGAAGGGGTGGCAGGCTGCTGGTTATCTGCTCTCACGTGCAGTTTCACCTCCTGCTGGGCTTTGCAGAACCTTCTAGGAGACTCCTTACAACACCCCTACATGGTGAGTGGTGATCACATTCCGAAGGGCTGGAGGTCAGGGACTTTGGAGTTGTTCCCAAATAGTCACACCATTGACTCCTTAATTTGTGAATTCCCGAAGGCCTCCTGCCTTATCAAGGTTTAGTGGTGGTCTGGAATGCAAATAGGAAGTGTTGTCAATCTGACTAGCAGGGTAGAGGCTTGACCCTGAGGGCTCTGAGGACCACTCATGTGCCGTTTATGTGGACAGGGCTGACAAGGAGCCTCTGGGCACAATAGCCTCAGTGCTCTTCTGCACCAGGCTGACTGGCTGTTTACCCCACACCTCGTGCTCCATCTGAGACATCATGGGGGAGTCGGCAAAACTCCTCCAAATGAAATTAAAGTTACTTTCTGGGGTGAAAATTAAGAATCAGAACATGACAGAAGACATTGGCCAACCAGAGAAAGCAAATAACGCAAGGCATTTGTAGCAAGAGTGGCTGAAAGACTGGAAACGCCCACACGGCAGTTGACAGCATCAGACCAGAACCTCGGGGACAATCAGGACGAGCCTTGCCCCAGAAGAGGAGAAAAGCAAGTGTCCTCCCTTTTCTGGCTGAGTATCTGCGCTCCCCCTGACACCTGCCAGCTACGCAGCTGTGAACGCTTCCTGGCTGCTTGCTCTCTGTTCACCCCCAGCCCCACCCACACTTCGGGAAGAGTGGTCTTTGGCCAGATCCCTCCTCAGCCTTGATTTTCCTTTAATTTCTCTTAGCCTGGACCTGGACTCTCATTTTGTGTATCCCACCCCTTACATTTTTCACAATTATTAATTTTCATTTAGACTTTCCCGTTTAAAGCAGTTTACATTCATGTTCACGTGATCCTGCAACAACTGTGTGAGGATGGCAGATGGAGAGGAGGAGGAGGACCCTTTTTCCCGGATAAGGGAACTGAGGCCAGAAGGCCGGGGACTTGCCCAGGGTCAGTCAAGGCAAGATCCATATGTTGTTGTTTTTTTAAGTTTATTTATTTTGAAAGAGAGAAAGTGTGAGTGGGGGAAGGACAGAGAGGGGGAGAGAGAGAATTCCAAGCAGCCTCCCTCCGCTGACAGCGCACAGCCGGACACAGGGCTCAACTCAGGGCTCCAACTCAGGAACTGTGAGATCATGATCTGAGCCAAAGTCAGACGCTTAACCAACTGAGTTCTCTGCTGGATCCATATTTGAACCTAGGTCTTCTGACCTCTCTCCAGGGCCAACCTCCATGAGTAAAATTAATAGAATTTTATCTATTTTAAAGTATCTCCACACTCCCGCCTTTGCCATAGCTGGAATGCCTGCCCACTCACCCAACTCTCTGATCCATCTATCCTGCTCATTCCTCCAGCCTGTTGAAATTCTAAATTCTACTTATCCCTCAAAACGTAGCTTAAATATCACCTCCTCAGTAATGGCTTTCCTCCTGACTCAGGGAGTCAGGAAAAAATAAAACTTATTTTAATAAGTAAATACCCAGGCACAACAAATCTCGATGTCATAATAAAGGAATCCGATGCTTGCAGCTACATGAATGTAGTCAACCTGCCATCAGGTAGCTGGCTTCCACCTCCCACTCAGTAAGTGTGTCAGGACAGTATATTCAAATGCGGAATTCTATTGCTTCTAAGAGACAGAGTTCCACCAAGTGTCGTGCCCCCTAGTGGTAGTGCTGCGGAGGGCTGCTGCCTCTGAGCTATTACAGGGCGCTGTTGCCCTCCCTAACAGCGTTCTAGATGCCTTTGTGCCTGGCTACCCATTCAGGTCTGCAGCAAAGCATTGGCACCATGTGGGAGCATGTTAGAAATACAAGTTCTCCGGCCCTGCCTCACAACTATCGAATTCACATCTGTACTTGAATGAGATCTCCAGGTTATATGCATATAAGCTAAGGCTGAGAAACATCCCGCACTCCTGGGGGACATAGTAAGGGAGAGGGTAAGCCAATTTCATGTAATAAGTCTTCTTCAATATTGCCATCTTGAGATTCTCTTTACCGGGATGGTCCTAGACCAAGAAGGTATTAGTTCAGGATTTAGCCAGGAAAACAGAAACCACTTCCAGTACTTTGAGTAGAGAGGATTGAATGCAAGGGATTGATTACATACGTGATAGAAGAGTTAGATGGGAAGCCAAACAAACGGAGGTCAGCAGCAACAGGAAGCACGGCTGCCCCGACCCTCAAGGGGAGAAGGAGAGGAGGTGGGCTAACTGGAACCCAGGATTTCCTGGTGGGAGCTGATGTGATGGAGGAAGCTCATTTGCTGCCAGAGATGTCACCTGAGGCAGAGAGGGAGGAGGAAAAATACTTCAACTTCTCCCAGCCTCTGGTCTTCCAGCCTCTCAACAGCTATGTTGAGCCAGAATTCAGCAGGCACAGGAGGTGTGGGAACCCAGCCTTCGGGAAGCAGACTTTCTGTATCACAGAAACAGAGCAAGAGAAGAGCAAGAAAGGGATCACCGACAGGCCTGGAACTGGCCCAAAGGCCAAGAGCTCTCTACCAAAAGAATTACTTTTAAAAGAGATACTCTTTCAAGATACTTTCCTCCAGAGTCAGAGAACTTGCCATTATGATTGCTCCATGAAGTACCCCGGGCAGCCTCAGACACTTCAAGAAGTGGGTCGTATGGATCAAGTGACACAGTTGCTTTCCCTGCAGCCACCAACACTGTGACCCCAACCTCTGCACTGTGTCATACAGCATTCCAGCCAGTCTGGGAACCACACAAGTCCTTCGGTGCACTGCCCGCCTCACCCACTGCCCCCCACCCCCCATCCCCTACAGTGCTGCTGGGTCACAGCAACCTTCCGTGCCCAGTCACTGCACACGCCATTAAAGCCACAGTGATCCCCAGTCTCTGCAAAACCCATCACTGACCTTCAGGATGGGAAACCTTCCCATGGGAGGCCCAGTGCCCTCACCTTCAGAAGTCTCACCTTCTCTGCCAGGAGACTCTCCCATCCTTTGATATTTCCCTCTCCGTTTTCCTCCTGCAATTTATTTTTTTTCAAATGTTTGCTTTTATATTTCTGAGAGAGTGAGAGTACACACATACACGCATGTGTGTGTGCAGGGAGAGGCAAAGAGAGAGGGAGAGAGAGAATCCCAAGGAAGCTCTGCACTGTCAGAGCAGAGCCCAATGTGGGGCTCAAACTCACAAACTGTGAGATCATGAGCTGAGCTGAAATCAAGAGTCAGATGCTTAACCACCTGATCTACTCAGCCGCCCCCTCCCCCTGCAATTTAATCAGAAAAATCAAAATGAAGAAAACCCATCTTGGCTCCTCATCCATCCCCTTGTAATTAGGACATTTTCCTTCAGTGGTCAGGAATCTCGGACCGTGCCACCCAGTATGGGCTGCTCTGGTTTTATAACCCGCCACACACCTTTGGCAGACCTGCTTAATTTTTTTCTAATTATAAAAATAATAAGGCACACTTAGAATGTATAGAAAAGTAAAGCAAAAAAAAATCCACCTATAATCCTGCCACCCAGAGGCAGTCCCTATTAACATTTTGATATATTTCCTTTCTAGAGTTTAAATGCATTTTTCTGCAGCTGAGATCATACTTGTATACATAATTCCATGCTCCAGTTTTTTTCACTTGTTACAGTATTTTCCCATATCATTAAAACTTGGTTGAAAACATTAACATTTTTTCCATATGAGTTTTTTTTCTAAATTACAGAAGTAATACCCACTCACAGTAAAGAATTAAAACAATTCAGAAATATATAAAGGAAAAGGTAAAACTTTCCCTTCCCTCCTTCTCCCCCCATGCCTCAGAGGTAAACCACTTTTAACAGTGTAGTTCTTATCCTTGAAGACCTTTCTCTGTACACTCATACAAAACAGCTTTTTAACTAATGGCCTCAACTAGGTTTTTCATGTCCCAGCATAGCTTGTAGACATTTCCTTATTGCTACATAGGGAACTGCTGCTTTTTAAGAAAGCTGCCCAAATAGTTCATGTATAGAAGTATTAGAATTTACTTTGCCATTCCCCTATTCTTTCCTTCATAAACATGTATAAAATATGACACTTCTTATAGCTAAGTACATCCCTTCCCCTGTACATCCATACGTTTACATAGTTTTTATGATAAATGTGTATGCTGATATCTTCATTTGTTGTTTTTTTTTAAGTTTATTTTTGAGAAAGAGTGTGTGCACATGCAAGTGGGGGAAGGGCAGAGAGAGAGGGAGGGAGAGAGACTCCCAAGCAATCAGCGAGGAGCCCAACACCGGGCTCTAACCCACATACTGTTAGATCATGACCTGAGCCGAAATCAAGAGTCAGACACTTAACTGTTTGAGCCACCCAGGTGCCCCGCCAATACCTTCATTTGTATATCCATTGCCCTCGGCACAATGACATGGGTGTTTTGGGGGCAAAGATGGAGAAAGTTATGTCACAGAGCAGAGTTACGTCACAGAGCAAGCCCACGGCAACACAGAATTTGAGAAAGTAATATTCATCTGAACAGATGCCATGTTGTTTCTTTGCGTTTCCAGGAAGTGATCCCATAGTCTGGGATCTGCTGTTGATATCCGTCACCTTCAGTGCTCTCGGATGATTTTCTGGACGGACGGTGTCCTAGGCTCCACTCTGGAAGAGCCGAGATAACGCCAGCCTCTCAAATTATGCCGGTGAGGGCACAGTGCTGGCTTCCTGCCTGGATGGGGAACGCAGGATTCCACGCAGGGGGGTGAAGTTGGGAACAGAAAGTCAGCCTTGGCATGAGACTCGCCTGTAACGAGAACTGAGTGGTTTGCCAAAGTCACACGTGTAAAAAACAACCGAGTTTACAAGCACCGGGATAGCCGGGCCTCTGACTTCAGGACACGCATCGCCTCAGGCATATGGATTAGAAGAAACCTGAACACAGATGCTGCGCAGCTGAGGCAGGGCTGCTCGAGTTTGCAGGGGCAGCGGGGGGGGGGGGGGGGGGGGGGGTGCGGTGCAGAGAGAGAGCCTCTTGGAGCAGAAACATGCAGTGCGGAGCCTGCTGGAGGCCCTGCAGCTCCACACGCAAAGGGCCCTGCTTTCCTTGCCAGTCTGTTCAGACTGAGGCCTCCCGGCCCACCGCTCACCTGCTGGTCTGGGCCTCACCAACGTGCCCGTGAATTCTGCAGCCAACAGAGCAGGCTGTGGGGGCTCCTTGCCAGGTGCTTCTGTCCTTAGTGAGACAACAAAGATTTCCCCCACATAATTGCCGCTATCATTCGCGGTACCGTATATACGGCTGTGGAGTTGTGTATCCCCAGAACCCAGCACGGCACCTGGCAGAGATGCACAAAGATGCCTTTTATAAACCCTTTTTAAAAATTTTTTTTTAAGTTTATTTATTTGAGAGCACAGGAGGGGCAGAGAGAGGGGGAGAGAGAGAGAATCTCGAGCAGGCTCTGCAGTGCCAGTGCAGAGCCAGATGCAGGGCTCAAACTCACCAACCGTGAGATCATGACCTGAGTCAAAATCAAGAGTTGGACACTTAACCAACTGAGCCACCCAGGTGTTCCTCAAACCTTAAAGATACTCAAAAATATCTTACTAAATAATACAGATGCTCAAAACTACCTTTTCTGAAATGATTTCACATCACCGCACTTATGGGAAACATTTATGGCATGCTGAGGTAAACTGGAGGGGATTTGGGGACATCTGTGTGGGGCTTGATGGAAAATAATTATGTTTTCTTTATATTACAGAGGTATAAAAATAAAACATAAAGTCATTAGAGAACATGTTAAAAACTGAATTTGTATAAAATTTTCCAAATAAAATATTTTCAAATTTTTAATGAGAAACTTGAGCTTGTTTCCATGAACATACTTAAAAACTTTTTACCATATATTTAACTTAATATATTCACAATATTATAAAAATTAAATACTGAGACATTTTATTAAATGATTACATTAATAGTGAGATACTTTACATTCTTGTTTTCTTATTAAGTCTGGTGCATATTTTCACTTCTAAGTGAAATTCAACACATCTGCATTTGGACCAGCCACAGTTCAAGTGCTCAGGGCCCACATGTGGCCAGTGGCCGCCTGACTGCACAGCACTGCTCTGTAGTGAGGATAATAAATCTAACATGGGAGTAATTCTTTTAAACCTCTTTTTTTTAAAGATTTTATTTTATTTTTATTTAGTTTTTTAAAATGTTTATATGAGAGAGAGAGAAAGAGAGAGGGGGAGGGGCAGAGAGAGAGGAAGACACACAATCTGAAGCAGGCTGCAGGCTCTGAGCTGTCAGCCTAGAGCCCGACGCGGGGCTTGAACCCACAAACTACAAGATCAGGACCTAAGCTGAAGTCGGATCCTTAACCAGCTGAGCCACCCAAGCGCCCCCAGATTTTATTTTAAGTAATCTTTGTAACCAACATAGGGCCAGAACCCACAACCCTGAGATCAAGAATCATATGCTCCACCGACTGAGCCAGCCAGGCACCCCTTTTAAAACTTTTTTATATGCCTCATGATGGCAATAAATAATTGCCAGTGGAGATTTTAAGATAATGATCTATTCAGGTCCTTGGTAATCACCACCAATGAGAAATTTTGCCCAAGCAGGAGATAAAAAAATTTTTAAGTGTTTTTATCACCCTTCAAATTTTTGCAGCAGTTGAAATTATCTTTAAAGAGTTTAACAGCTCTTATGGAAATTTCTTGTGATAAGGCAAAGGATTTCAAACCCATCAAACTTTTTCACACCAACTATTTCAAGAGAATGCTGATGGTCTCGTTAGGTCTCTTTAGCAGAACATGCCCCTAGCTTGAATGTCACTCTACAGGCACACAGGCTGCAGAAGGACAGATTCCAGCATGGCGGAGGACAGAGACGTGGGACCCCGCCTGACGCAGGCCCTCCATCAGCTGCCTTCTGCCCCCCCCCCCCAATATCCATTCTCCATTGCCTTGGCTCAAGGCTGGGCTCCCAGAAAACTGGAAATAAACCCCAGCAGTTCCTCGGGTCCCTGCTCCACCTCGCTCACAACTCGAGCATTTCTGGCATGGGGTGTCCAGTGACAGATGTCACTCATTTTTCTCCCTCTCATACCAGCCCCTTCCCACCCATCTGGCTCTGAGGAGCCCAGATACTGCTGCTCACAGCTGCAAGTGCTGCCCGGAGGGCTTGCCCACTCCAGACCCGTCGCCTCCACGGGCTGAGCTGGTGACACTGAGCACCCAGGGGCTGCCTCACACAGGAAGCTCTGGTGTAAGAGACACTGCACAGCGTCCATTGC
Source organism: Hyaena hyaena (assembly GCF_003009895.1). Taxonomy (NCBI): domain Eukaryota; kingdom Metazoa; phylum Chordata; class Mammalia; order Carnivora; family Hyaenidae; genus Hyaena; species Hyaena hyaena. The sequence goes on from NW_024080640.1 coordinate 2,753,402, forward strand.
CTGCTTCCTTCTTCCTGACAGTGTCCTGCCACTTTATGCCTCTGTGCTCTGGGGCAAGTTATCTAACGTCTATGCACTTTAGTTTTCTCTTTTTTTATTGTCTTTATTTAACGTTTATTTTTTGAGAGCGAGAGGGAGGGGCAGAGAGAGAGAGAGAGAGAGACAAAGAATCCCAAGCAGGCTCCAAACTGTCCACCCAGAGCCCAATGTGGGGTTCGAACTAACAAACTGTGAGATCACAACCTGAGCCAAAACCAAGAGTCGGACGCCTACCCGACTGAGTGACTGAGCCACCCAGATGCCTAGTTTTCTCTTCTTTAAAAACAGCTTTATTGAGGTGACGTGGAAGTCACTCAACTAAGGCATACGGTTCAGTGGGTTTTAGTATATTCACTGGGTTGGGCAAGGGCTTCAGTTTCTCGTGTGGAAACTGAGACAATCGTATACAACCTCGTAAGGTTGTTGGGAGGAGGAAAGGAGATCATGAATCTAAAGTGCGTGGTACCTCGCGTGGCCCCTGGTGAACCCTCAGTTGGCGGGATCTTATTGCAATGACAACGAGGAGGAGGGGTGGGAGGACGGAGCGGCCTGGGAATGTGCTGCGTGGCTCTGTGGGATTTGGGCAACCCCAGCGCTTCCTGTTCCTCCCACACCGGGCGCAAAGCCAACAGCCTCCTCATGAGGTGCTCGCAGCCACCTCGGTGTCGGAAGGGGATGTGACAGCTGCTCGACAGCTGCACGGGCTGCCACACAATTTAAGGCAGGAAGTGGAGAGAAGTGCCATTTCTTACAGAAACTGATGGGGAAAGAAATTCAAGTCCATTAAGAAACGTCACCTCCTTGACTTATGTTTCATCAACAGCTACCTGGTTTCAATTGGCTATGACTTTTTTTTCCAGAAAACGTTTACTCTCAGGGTGCCTAGCTGACTTGGTGGAGCGCGTGACTCTTGATCTCAGGGTTGTAAGTTCAAACCCCACATTGGGTGTGGAGATGACTTAAAAATAAAATCTTTTAATAAAAAGTTTTACTCTCAGATTATTATAGTAAATGTTTATTGTTCATTTTTTGGTATAATCACGTCTCCAGAGGGAGTCAGTATCAAAAGTCTGGACTAGATACTTTTAGACTATTTATTTATTAAAAATAAAAATGGAGCCATGAGATAGTACTGTTTTGCAACTCACTTTTTTCACTTAATATATCCTGATGGGTGTCTAGGTGGCTCAGTCAGTTGAGCATCTCTTAATTTCAGCTCAGGTCATGATCCTGGGGCCATGAGATCAAGCCCTGAACTGGGCTCCTCAATGAGTGTGGAGCCTACTTAAGATTCATTCTCTCTCTCTCTCTCTCCCTCTGCCCTCCTCACATTCTCTCTCTCTCTCTCAAAATAATAATAAAAAAATATATATCCTATCACTCTATGTTAGTAAAAAAAGTTTTTTAATTTAAAAACATTTTTTTAAATGTTTATTTTTGAAGGAGAGAGAGACAGAGTGTGAGTGGGGGAGGGGCAGAGAGAGGGAGACACAGAATCCGAAGCAGGAACCATGCTCTGAACTGTCAGCACACAGCCCGACGCCAGGCTCGAACTCCTGAACTGTGAAATCATGACCTGAGCCAAAGTCGGACGCCCAACTGACTGAGCCACCCAGGGGCCCCAGCAAACCAAGTTTTAACAACCACATAGCATTCTTTGGTGTGGATGTTCCATTATTTATTTATCAAATCCCCAATAGATAGGCATTGAGATTGTTCACACTTCTACAAGAGTATTATTACCGCTGCAGCTGCCATGGTGCATCATCCACGTCCCGCCTTGAGGAGGGAGGCGCTCATACCCTCAGTGGCTGGGCCTCAGCCTGCTCTGTCCCTGGCTGGTCTGGTCCTGAGCCACGTGCGCTGCCTCACATGCAGTGAATGACCAGTCAGTGTGTGTGTCGGACGCAGAGGCCTGGCCCCCTTGCCTCAGTGGTGTAACTCCGAGGGCCATTCCACCTCCCAGACTGGCTGTGGGGTTACAGTAAGACCCATCGCGACTGCATAAAAGCTTAATGCCTCCCTCCATTCAGGCCTGCTTCCCTCATTTCCTTACAGGCGTTGTTCTAAGAGAGTGTCCCATCAAATCTGTTTTCTGGGTAAGCTCAGATGACTGGAAATGTAAAAGTTTTTTAAAATAACATTTTTTCCCCCTAAACAGTTGTTACTAGAATTCCTTTTTAAAAAGGAGGTGTCGGGAAGTATCTGGTTGTTTGGCTCAGTGGGTGGAGCATCTGCCTTGGGGTCAGGTCATGATCTTGGGGTCTGTGGGTTCAAGCCCCACGCTGGGCTCTGTGCTGACAGCTCAGAGCCTGGAGTCTGCTTCGGACTCTCTGTCTCCCTCTCTCTTTGCCCCTCCCCTGCTCATGCTCTATCTCTCAAAAATAAATAAACATTTAATAAGGTTTTTAAAAAAGAAAGAAAAGAGGTGTTGGGGCTCCTGGGTGGCTCAGTTGGTTAAGTGTCCAACTCTTGATTTTGGCTCAGGTCATGATCTCACTGTTGTGGGGATCGAGCCCCACCGGGCCCATGGTGAGCATGGAGCCTGCTTAAGATTCTCTCTCCTTCTCTCTGTGCCCCTCCCCAGCTCACATGTGCTCTTTCTCTCTCAAAACAAACAAACAAATAAATTAGAATATTAAAAAGGAAGGAAGAAAGAGAAGAAAAGAAAGAGAGGAAGGAAGGGAGGGAGGAAGGAAGGAGGTGTCTTTTGAGGAGAAAAGCTTTGGCGAGTCTGGGGAGGTGGGGGATGAGGGGGGTGTGACCTGCATGAGCGACGCTAGCCTGGCGGGGAGGAAAGCTGTTGTGCTTGAGGAGGGAGGAATTCCAGCCTTGGCTCCTGTAGAGAGACCAGTGAGGAGAGGGGGACCCGTGAAAGACACGGAGCAGAGCAAGAGCAGTGGCAGGAAGCCAGCCTGGTGAGAAAGGGCAAAGGACGTAAGAAAGGTGACGACACTGTGTGGCCTCCACGCGAGCCTCTCTGCCTCCCCTCTGAAGTCGCCTGTAAACTCGGCGGTGCTAACGAGCGCTGGCTGAGTGGCCTGCCCTGTGGAGGTCGAAGGGGCTGAGTTTCACCTGAGACCTGTGGACATTTGACAGTGCACATGGGGACACAAGCGTCCACAGCCCAGAGGAGGCCGTGTGAGTGGAGTCCCGGCTCCCAGCGGCGTGGGACACGGCGGACAGCCGGCCGGGTTCTTCTGCTCCCAGCAGGTGTGGCGTCGGCAGAGTCCAGGTCTGCACGTCCTAGGGGGCCTGAGAAGAGCACTAGTTTCTGCCACCTCTCTCCCTTTGGAACCCAGGACGCAAAGGCCCAGATGCTCAAAGTGGCACAGAGCATGGTGACTGCTACCAGGGCTGTTGCCAATGAACGTGGGGGAAAGAATGCTCTGTTCTGGGCTTCCTGTGAGGATCTTACCTAGAACAGCTTCACTCATTTCACTCAAATTACCCCCTTACGCGGTTCATATATTGGAGTCATGACTGGCATTTGCCCACGGCCTCAGGTTTTGTGTGACTGTCATCCTGCTGAACGGCGGTTTTGTGCAATACCTTTTCTCTTCCAGTCTTCGAGGCAGGAGAACGTGGTATGAGCTTGGGTCCTGAAGTTAGTTGGAGCTGGGTTTCAAATCTACTTTCAGATCTAACTAACATTCTAAGGCTTCTGAGCCTCAGCCTCCATCCCTATAAAATGGGCTCCTACCTCTCTTATAGGGTTGTTATAAAGATTAAAGGAGGTAATGCGGGGCGCTTGGGTGGCTCAGTTGGTTAAGCATCCGACTTCGGCTCAGGTCATGATCTCATGGTTCGTGGGTTCGAGCCCCGTGTCGGGCTCTGTGCTGACAGCCAGCTCAGAGCCTGGAGCCTGTTTCAGATTCTGTGTCTCCCTCTCTCTCTCTCTCTGACCCTCCCCTGCTCACGCTGTCTCTCTCTCAGAAATAAATAAAACATTAAAAAAAATTTTTAATAAAAAATAAAGGAAGTAATGCGATGGCTTTGTGTCTCCATATATTCTGTGGCTTTAATAGTTCCTTTTGTTGGACATTTAGGTCATTTCTAGGTTTTGTCTATTATAAATAATACTTTTCTTAGACAGAAATTGACATAAAGGATCATTCGGTGCTTTATAAACTGTGTACTCTTTAGCTAACTGATAATAAGCTCCTGGCATGATTTTGAGAATTAAATGAATTAATACGCAGAAAGTGCTGAGAACAGTGCCTGCCACCCAGCAGGCTTTGCAGAAGTGTTTGATGGTGTTATTATTGTAATGATCCTTCATCCCTTCACCTGCCCTCTTAGGCCTCCCTCCCCCCACCACCGCACCCCTGCTCTTCCAACTGCATCTTAATGATATGCTGATGCTCTCTTTGCCCTCTGCCAAGCACTTGTCATTTCCTCCAGCTCCCGCAGAGAAAGAATCAGATTTGCATCATCTAAAAATTCAGCTAATTCAGAACCTGAAATCGAGTGAAAGGAACCCCCTGTGGAGTTATCTAAGAAGTCTGGGAGCCGAGTGTTCACCTGCTGCAGACATATGCAGCCTCTCCCCTGCACGGCCTTCCTTCCTCAGTGAGGGGCTCCCTGCCCGAGCCCCTCTCCCAGAGTTGCTGAGCTGGGGAGTGTCACCAGTGCGCCTCACTCCCGCATTTGCTCACTGCACCAGGGAGGGGTGCCAAGCTGGTAGAGGGCAAAATTGTGAGGCCCTGAAGAAAGACGACAATTTTCCGCTAGTGCCCATTCCTTCCATTTCATTTAGCATCTTCCTTATCACCAAGTCCTCCCAACAGGGCAGAAGCCCGATGCACCCGGCTCAGACACCTACTAGCTGGACACGGTTTTTAATTGCTTGAGCCTCTGTTACTTCTTCTGGAAAACAGAAAGCAATACCTTCCACACAAAGTCGTTGCTGTCCTTTTTAAATTATGGTAGAGGACACCTGGGTGGCTCAGTTGGTGGAGCATCAGACTTCGGCTCAGGTCATGATCTCACAGTTTGTGAGCTCAAGCCCTGCATTGGGTTCTCTCTGCCTTCGGCACAGACCCCACTCTGTCCCCTCCCTCNCCCCCCCCCCCCCCGTCCCTCCCCTGCTTGCTCACTCTCTCTCTCAAAAATACATTTTAAAAGGGGCTCCTGGGTGGCTGTCAGTTAAGCATCCAACTTTGGTTCAGGTCATGATCTCACAGTTCATGGGTTCGAGCACCGCATTGAGCTCACTGCTGTCAGTGCAGAGCCGGCCTCTGAGAGGACAGCTCAGAGCCTGGAACCTACTTCAGGTTTTGTGTCCTCCTCTCTCTGTCCCTCCCCGACTTGTGTGCTCTCTCTCTCAAAAATAAATAAACGTTAAAAAAAAAACAAATTTTAAAAAGCGACAGATTATGGTAAAATACACGTAACATAAAATTTACCATCTTAACCATTTTTAAACGTATGGCTTCGTGGCACTACGCACACAGGGCTGGTTGTGAGGATTAGATGAAGCCATGTGTATCCAGCCTCAGCACATGAACGAAGGCACAGTGAACACTCCGCGAACGGAAGTTCCCTGTCACGTAACTTCTCCCACTGAACGTGGCCCACAGCGTGTGGAGTGGAGCAAGAATGGCGTGTTCGGTGTGGTTTTCAGTTCCAACCTTGTCCATCCCTTATCACAGTCCCCAGCCCGCCGCCTCCTTGGCTGCTGCTTATCACTGAGTCGAGTTGGTTCTGTGCACAAACCTCGTCTCAAGAGGAAGAGTCCAAGCAGCCAGGCAGGCTCAGGGGGCACTTCCAGAGAGATCTGCCTCACACACCTGCCGCCAGGGCACGGGAGGGAGCAGCCTGCCCGGATTGGTCCAAACAGCTGAGCCAGGCCCCAGGGGGCAATCACCGTGAACTTCAGCAGAACAGAAGAAGGTCATCCCCGCCGTTGCCTGTGAAACTAGGACATGGGAGGTCACTCCTTGTTTTTTTTGGTGGGTTTTGTTTCCTGTTTTGTTTTTGTGGTTTTGTCAGCGCGATGTGGCCTACGGTCTGAAACATTACGACGTCATACGAAAATGCTCATAACGATCACTAGCGGTCTCCTCCACACCACTCTTGCCACTCAACCAGGCTCCTTTCCACAGGCAACCACGGCCAACTCTTCTAGCTGTTGTTTCTGGTGTTTATCTCCACCTTTCCAAATAATATGCTGCTTCTCACATTTCTTGTTACCATTGTTATCTGCTGACTTTCTCATATGGTAGGTGAGGACCTGACATTTTGCACCACCTCCATCCTCTTACCACACGTTTTAGTTAAATCAGCATTCAGCGTGTACTTCATTATGATTATGAAGCATTCGAGTCTTTGCCGTGTCCCATAAAACCCTACAGATCTGGGCTCTCCCTTCCCCTGCTGCGTCACTCTCCATCATTCCTCTCCAGCCTCAGTGGGGTCCCTGGTTCCGCCGGCAGGCGACCAGGCTGAGTGCCCTCTGACCTCAGGGCCTTTACACGTGTTCTTCCCGCTACACTCTCCTCCCTGACTCTTTTCCTGCCTGAAAACCTTCCTTATTTCATTCATGGATCTGCTCAAATATCACCTGATCAGAGAAGTCTTCCCAGAGTATCCTATCCAAAATAATTGCCCCTCTTCATCCATTCTCCCAGCTTTACTTCTCTTCACAGACTTATCACACACTCACACACACACACACAGGCACACACACATGCACACACATACTTTGACATTACATTATATACTTAATGATGTAAATATTGATTATATATTTATTGACGGAAGGGGCTTTGTTAACCACTGTGTCCCCCGGGGCCTAAGAACATTCCTGGCGTGTAGAAGGTCATCGGGAAACACCTGCAGTGAATGAATGCTGAGCCTATTGATTTACTGTTTGTACAATTCCTCCCACCACCGCCCCCCCCCCAAGTTAATATCTATCTTGGTTTTTCATTTACTTTGTTTTCTCTGGCACACACCCTCCAACAGCCTTTCAATCCAATTTTTCATATAAACATCTCCGATAATCTGCTGTGTTTAGAATTTCCCTCTGGCTTAGGCTGTCTGGGCTGCCATAACAGAATACCATAGACTGAGTGGTTTATAAAAACAGAAATTTATTTCTTATAGTTCTGGAGGCCGAAAGATCTGAAGTCAAGGTGCCGACAGATGGCATGTCAGGCAAGAGCCCAGTTCCGCATTCACAGATGACTCTCTCTGCTCTGTGTCCTTACATGGTGAAAGGTGGGGGAGCTCTCTGGGGTCTCTTTTTTAAAGGCCCTGATCCCATTCACAAGGGCTCCGCCTGTCATAATTCTGAGGACCTCATCACCTGCCAACGGCATGCCTCCAAATGTCATCACACTGGTGACTAGGGCTTCAACCCATGAATTTCGGAGGAGACAACACTCAACCCATAGCCCCAGATTCACCAATTGTTACATCTTACCCCGTTTGCTTTATCATCCTTTTTCTTTTTTTTTTTTTTTAAGTTTATTTTGAGAGAGAGCAAGAGCAGGGGAGAATCAGAGAGGGAGAGAGAGAATCCCAAGTGGGCTGTGTGCTGACAGTGATGTGGAGTTTCAACTCACAAACCACCAGATCATGACCTGAGCTGAAATTGAGTTGGATGCTTAACTGACTGAGCCACTCAGGCGCCCCATCACCCTTTTCCTTTATATGTTTATATAGATGTATTTTTTTCTGAATCATTTGTAAAATGGAGACACTGCACTCCTTTACCCCTAAATATCCAGGAACAGGGCTTGCCTGCAGCTCATCGGCAGCCCGGACCACTCACCACGTGTATCACGTAAGTGTATTTCCTAAGAACAAGGGCGTTCTCTTACAGCACGATTGTTTTGTTTTCTTTTCTTTTTTAAGTTTATTTATTTATTTTGAGAGAGAACCAGTGAGGAGGGGGAGAGAGAGAGGACAGAGAATCAGAAGCCAGCTCTGCATTGACAGCAGTGAGCCCAATGCAGAGCTCAAACTCATGAACCTAAGATCATGACCTGAGCTGAAGTCAGACTCTTAACCGACTAAGCCACCCAGACTCCCCTGTTTGTTTGTTTGTTTGTTTGTTTGTTTTTTAAGAAGGTGAAAAAGCAATGGAAAAAGAATTAAGGAGTCTGAGTGGCCCCCAAATTTTCCTGTGAAAGACTAAGCAAAGGCCCCAGGTAACACAAACGGTCAAGGTGAGTGGAAGATAAAGCGTCTGAAAGGATGTAGCTGAGGGTGCCCTCCCACCCCAAGAATGACATGCCTCAGGCACCCAGTGAGTAGGGCAGGGAGAAAACAGGCAGCACTTCTGGAAGCTCCCTGCCAAGGCTATGGAGAAAATCCACTCAGAGGCCCTTGCCAGAAGCTGCTAATGGGCTCCAGGTTAGCACTGGGTGCTCAGTTCCCAGACGGCATCTGGGCTGAGAGCACCAACAACCTGAAGGGCTTTAAAAGGACGTGTTTCTGGGGCACCTGGGTGGCTTAGTCGGTTAAGCGTCCGACTTTCGCTTAGGTCATGATCTCGCGGTTCGTGGGTTCGAGCCCCACGTCGGGCTCTGTGCTGACTGCCAGCTCAGAGCCTGGAGCCTGTTTCAGTCTGTGACTCCCTCTCTCTCTGACCCTTCCCTGCTCATGCCCTCTCTCTCTCTCTCTCTCTCCTAGAAATAAATTTTAAAAAAAATTTTAAAAAAAACTTAAAAAAAAAGGACGTGTTTCTTGGAAGAAACCAAGTTAACTAAGAGACGAGGCCTCTAGCCTCTGGAGGTGCTGGAGGTCAGTTCCTGGTCTCTGGGAAAAGACAGTCATGCCAGTAGGTCCTTCTGCCCAATAGAGAAGAGTCACGTAAGGCCTTTACTTCTAGAAAAGTGCTTGGTGGCACAAATCGTGAAGGAGTGGGGACATGAGGAGAATAAGAACTCTGAAAAGCCTGAATGCATAAACAAGGTATGGTAGACACACACAATGGAATATTATACAGCTTAAAAAGGGAATTCTTTTCTAACTACCCCAGGGAAGAGTGAGGCCTTTCTACTCTGGCTTCCTATTCACTAGGTTAGGCATTTGGTGATCTTCCCCATGGTGCCGATCACCTTTCCCTATGTGCATGTCTGGCTCCCACCCCAGGCTTTAGCATCTCCCACAGTCCCTACAATGTGGGTCTTGCAGGCATGATGTTCCATGTTGGATGACTCATTAATGAAACGAGAATTATATAACAGAAAACCACAACTGAAGGAAAGTTGAATGAAGTTGACAGTAAAAGAACACAGAGCATCTTACTCAGTGAACTAAAGTGTCAAATTATTTTAAGAACTTGAAGGTGGGGAATTGTGTTAGTTGAGTCTCTTTAGACTGCAAGTTGTAGGGGGAAAAAACCCTAAAATTAGAATAAGTGGAAGAAGAGGAAAAAGAGGAGGAAGAACAAGAACAAGAAAAAGAAGGAACAAATGATGCAGTTATTCTTTTTTTTAAGTTTGTTTATTCTTTTGAGAGAGAGAGTGGAGGAGGGAGGGGAACGGCAGAGAGAATCCCGAGCAGACTCTGCACTGTAAGCGAGGAGCCCAAAGTGGGGCTGAACTCATAAACCTCGAGATCATGACCCGAGCCGAAGTTGGACGCTTAACCCACGGAGCCTCGCAGGCACGCCTGATGAAGTTACTGTTGACACACGCAGCCTGTTGGATTCAGGCGCTCCCTCACATCATTCTCCCTCTCTTGGCTCTTCTTCTCCCTGGATTGGCTGGTTCCCAGGCAGCTCTTACCCTTGGTCTCACAGAAGGCTACTCTGGCAGCTCCAGGCTTATTTGATTCTTCCACCTTACAATCTTGGAGAAAAGAGAGGACTTCCTTTCAGCTATCTTGAGCGAAAAGCCCATGGATGTTTTCCTTTGACCCAGCTTGTGACCTCTTCTCTGAATTCATCAGCGTGATCTGGGATGGAAGGCTCTGTGCCCTGTCTTGGAATTGTGAGGTTATGATATGCTAGCAAAGTTCTTGAGAAAGAGGCACTTTCATCCATTGGTGGTGGGAGTGTAAATTGGAACAGCCTCTGTGGGAATTTGTCAGTATCGCTCAAGGAAACCCTTTGACTTAACAATTTGACTGCTGGAAATTTATCCCAAAATTACAGTCCCTCACAGGCCAAATGCCATTCACACAAGATTATTTTTTGTCGTATTATTTATAATAGTGAAAGGCTAAGAACAAACAAAATGCCCCTCACCAGAGTAATTAAATGATCATATACATATGTATATACACATATATACACATTATATATATAAAATAGAACACTATGTAGCCATATTGAAGAATAAGGAATCTTTCTTTTGCATTGTTTTGGGAAAATATTTAAGATCTGTTGTTATGTTTAAAAAGCAAGGTGCAGAAGAGTGTATAGAACATACTATCATTGCAAAAAAAAGTAAAATATAGTTTCATGGTAGCTTATATATGCATTTAAAAATATCTGAAAGATCATGTTCTCACACCATACACAAAAATAAATTCAAAATGGATAAAGGACCTGAGCGTGAGACAGGAAACCATCAAAACCCTAGAGGAGAAAGCAGGAAACAACCTCCTTGACCTCCACCGCAGCAACTTCTTACTTGACACATCCCCAAAAGCAAAAGAATCAAGAGCAAAAATAAACTATTGGGACCTCATCAAGATTAGAAGCTTCTGCACGGCAAAGGAAACAATCCATAAAACTAATAGGCAACCGACGGAATGGGAAAAGATAGTTGCAAATGATATATCAGATAAAGGGTTAATATCCAAAATCTATAAGGAACGCACCAAACTCCACACCCAAAAAACAAACAACCCAGTGAAGAAATGGGCAGAAGATATGAACAGACACTTCTCCAAAGAGGACATCCAGATGGCCAACAGACACATGAAACGATGCTCAGCATCCCTCCTCATCAGGGAAATACAAATCAAAACCACACTGAGATACCACCTCACGCCAGTCAGAGTGGCTAAAAAGAGCAAATCAGAGAACTCTAGATGCTGGCGAGGATGTGGAGAAACGGGCACCCTCCTACACTGTTGGTGGGAATGTAAACTGGTGCAGCCCCTCTGGAAAACAGTGTGGAGGTTCCTCAAAAAATTAAAAATAGAACTCCCCTATGACCCAGCAATAGCACTGCTGGGAATTTACCCAAGGGATATAGAAATGCTGAGGCATAGGAGCACATGTACCCCAAAGTTCATAGCAGCACTCTCCACAATAGCCAAACCATGGAAAGAGCCTAAGTGTCCATCAGTGGACGAATGGATCAAGATGTGGTTTATCTATACGATGGAATACTACATGGCAATGAGAAACAATGAAATCTGGCCATGTGTAGCAACATGGATGGACCTTAAGGGTGTTTTGCTGAGCGAAATAAGTCAGGCAGAGAAGGACAAATATCATATGTTTGCACATATAGGAGGATTAGGAGGAACAACGGAGGACCATGGGGGAGAAGAAGGGAGGAAATAGTGGAGGAGAGGAAGGGAGGCAAACTGAGAGACTCTTGAATGCTGAGAACAAACTGAGGACTGATGGGTGTGGGGGGGAGGGGGGAGATGGGCAGGGAAGAGGGCACTTGTGGGGATGAGCACTGGGTGTTATATGGAAACCAACTTGACAATAAACTATTTGTAAAAGAAAAAAATTTAAAAAATAAAAATATCTGAAGGAAAAATAAGAAATTAATAGTTTTAGTTACTTCTTAAGGTAAATGGAAATTAAATGGCCAACAAAAATATAAAGAGACTTTTCTCTGTATAACTTTACATACATTTTAATATTGAGCCACAAATATATATGATATACTCAAAAACGTGAACAAAAATTTTAAGTTAAGAGATCAGGGGCACCTGGGTGGCTCAGTCGGTTAAGCCTCTGACTTTGGTCCAGGTCATGATTTTGCTGCTTGTGAGTTTGAGCCCTGCATTAGGCTTGCTGCTGTCAGCACAGATCCCACTTTGGATCCTTTGTCCCCATCTTTCTCAGACCCCCGCCTCCGCTTGCGCTTTCTCTCTCAAAAATAAATAAACATTAAAAAAATAATAATGACGCTACAAGAGGTATGGAGGTTGGAGGCTGAGCAGGAGCACTGCCTGGGAAGCTCTGCTGGGCTCAGCTCTGCTGTCCGTGTGTAAATTCACAAATGAATGGATAAGAACAGAAAACGGTATATGAACAGTGGGAACCAGCAATTTTGCACAGGAAGCTTTGGGAGATGTTGTTTACTGCTGTCTGCCTGAACTTGGGACACAGTTCACCAAACAAGATGAGTTTGGTGCTTTGGAAAGTGTGAAAGCTGCTAGTGAATTCTATTCTCTATCAGAAGTAACTGAAATTAATGGAGCTCTTGTAGAAAATCCAGGACTTATCAACAAATCTTGCTATGAAGATGGTTGGCTGATCAAGAGAACAGTCAATAGTGCTTCAGAACTGGAGGCATTAATGAGTGAAGAAGCATATGAAAAATACATGAAATCTATTGAAGAGTGAAAATGGAACCCCTAAGTAAACTAGTATGAAACAAACAAAACAGAGCAGAACAAAGTGGCTGATTCTTCCCTGCAAAGATACCCAAGTTGAATTCCACATTCATATCCCAGTACACTTAAACTATGAAATGTATACTATCATTATTGGAATCTAAAATTTATTTGTATATACAATGCTTTCTAGACAAGTAAGTTTCTAATAAAACATTTTAACCTTTGTTGGAATAATTTTAAAAGATTATACTCAAGGAGTGCCTGGATGGCTCCGTTGGTTAAGTGTTGGACTCTTGATTTTGGCTCAGGTCATGATCTCACAGTTTAGAAGATCATGAGATGGGGCCCCAGGCTTTGGGCTGACAGTGGGAAGCCTTCTTGGGGTTCTCTCTCCCTCTCTCTCTACCCCTCCCCCACTCCTGCTCATGTTCTCTCTCAAAAAAGAAAAGAAAAGATTATATGCAAAGCTCAGTGCCTTAAACAGTTGGCACAAAGCACCCCAATGAAGAATCATTTTGAAGTTTGCTCGATTTGACCTCAGTATCCCTTTATCTATAATCATCTATAGAACAACAAAAAAATAAGTGACTGATGGTTTTGAATATTTGTTTTTAAAGAGAAAACAAATAACTTTGAAATTAAAACAAATAAAATGATAGTAATAAATTTTATGATTTATATATGTTTAAAATGAATGCCCCTAAACTTTCCCTTTGTCCTTCTGAAGGTCTTTCATGAATTAAAAAAAATCTGTGAAGTCTACTGGCACAGAAAAGAGCCTGAATCCAGAAACAAATTCACATATGTACAATCACTTTTTTATGTATTGGCAAAGCAGAATGGTGCAGAAAGGACAGTCATCAACAAATGATGGTGAGTCCAGTGGATATCCTTATGTTTAAAAATAAAAAAAGCAGCTTGACCTTTACTTCACATCGTAACACAAACATATATTCTATGTACATGGTAGATCTAAATGTAAAAATTTAAATAATACAGTTTCAAGAAGATAATATAGGAAACGATCTTCAATATCTTAGGGTAGGCAAAGATCTCTTAAACAGGACACAGGAAGCACTAACCATTAAGAAAAAAAATGTATTGTGTTTATGAAAATTCCCCACAAAGAGAGTGAAGTGACAATCACAGAGTAGGAAGGTTTTTACATGATATAGTCCACAAAGGACTCGCATCCAGGGTATATAAACAACTCCTACAAATCAATAAGAAAAAGTTACAACTGAATAGAAAACTGAGCAAAACACTTCAACAGACATTTTGTAAGTTATACAAATAGTCCATAAGGTGGAAAAAAGGTGCTTAACCTCTTAGTCAACAAGGAAATGCCGACTGAATTCACCACGAGATACCACACCTGCCTGCCAGAAAGGCAACAATTAGAAAATATCAAGTACTGACAAAGAATGTGGATCGACTACGACTTTCACACGCTGCTGGTGGGGGTGGCAATTAGTATAACCTTCTTAGAAAACTGAGAATATTTATTAAAACTGAACATAACACATACCCAAAGATCCAGAACTTCCACTCCTGGGTATTTCCTTAATAGACCTGCATATGCTTATGTGCATCCAGAGACGTGCACAAAAATATACAAGCATTATTAACTATAACACCAAACCGGAAACATCTCAAATGCCCAGAACAGTCCAATAAATAAATGGTGGCATAGTCGTAAACTGTGAGAAGGAGCTATACTTATACATATGACATGGTTAATCTCACAAAATATGCTGAAGATGCAGGACACAAAAGAATTCACACTGTAAATTTCCATTTACATAAACTTCGGAAACAGCCAACTAATCTATGATGTTAGAAGTCAGGCAGAGGGTTGCCACTCAGTTATCAGTCAGGCTGATGACTGGGTAGTAATGACTGGCAGGAGGCACGACAGGGGATTCTGGGGCGCTGGGGATGTTCTAGTTCTCCAACAGGATGGCTGTTACACAGATGAGTTGACTGAAATTTCACTGAGCTCTGCATGTCCAATTTTTGTCCTTTTATATTATACATCATTTAGAAATTTATTAAGGGGCTCCTGGGTGGCTCAGTTGGTTAAGCATCCAACTTTATCTCAGGTCATGATCTTGCGGTTCGTGAGTTTTAAGCCCAAGTCAGGCTCTGTGTTCTGGAGCCTGCTTTGGATTCTGTGTCTCCCTCTCTCTCTGCCCCTCCCCCTCTCACACTCTTGATTCTCTCTCTAAAATAAACATTAAATAACAATTTTTAAAAAATAAGTTTATTAAAAATACACTTTAAAAAATCTATGAGGAGGAGCACCTGATGACTCAGTTGGTTAAGCATCTGACTCTTGATTTTGGCTCAGGTTATGATCTTACGGTACATGGGTTCAAGCCCTGCACTGGGCTCTGCACTCAGTGAGATTCTCTCTCCCTCTTCCTCTACCCTTCCCTCATATTCTCTCTCTCTCTCTCTCTCTCTCTCTCTCTCTAAATAAACTTAAAAAAAAAATCTATGAGGAGATCCTGCTTAATAACTCAGTGACTGACAACATTTTGCAGTTTCCTAAGTCTTCTGTTCCTATTGTGGAAATTTCAAATTAAATAAGCAGACAGCTGAATATTAAAGTAACTCTTCCTTAATTAAATCTTGTATTGTTTGCAGAAGCAAATTTTCTTCTAAAATATTGTATTAATTATGGAAATAATGTAATCATACAAAATTTTTAAAAACAGAAACAAAACCCCTAGCCTATCTTATCAATTTAAATACAAATTACTTTATAATTTTAATACATGTTCTTCTAATCTATTTTCCTTCACACACATTTAGATGGTCTTAAATTTAGTGAGATAATTCTTTCCCAATCCAGAGTTTTAGTCACTTTCTCTATAATTTAAAAATATATTA
This sequence comes from Hyaena hyaena, assembly GCF_003009895.1. Lineage (NCBI taxonomy): Eukaryota > Metazoa > Chordata > Mammalia > Carnivora > Hyaenidae > Hyaena > Hyaena hyaena. Next base: position 2,768,825 of record NW_024080640.1, read on the forward strand.
AAATCTAATATTTACCCAGCATTTAAGATCATCTCTAAAATACTTAGCAATGTGAATATATGTCAAATAAAAATACAAAGTAAACTTCACCTAGCTGTTCAAACAATAGCATAACAATATATCTTGAATTCCAAATACGTCAAAGCAGTTTATACTCTTGATTTATTTGCATAAAAGGGACAATGCTTTGTTTTCTCTATTCTTTAGGTACAAAAAACATGGCACAGGGTCCAATGGATAATAGGGCCACAACTAGATTACAGGTTTTCCTATCCTGTTTCTGCATTACGGTGGGCCTGGTTACCACAATATCAAATATCCAACTTAAAGAACTCTCCCTCATGTAACTCCATTTTCTGCCCTCCAAATACATCAAATGACTGACTCTTTAGATAATACACTGGCTTGGGGCGCCTGGGTGGCTTAGTCGGTTGAGCATCCGCCTTTCACTTGGGTCATGATCTCACGGTTCATGGGTTCGAGCCCCGCGTCGGGCTCTGTGCTGACTGCCAGCTCAGCACCTGGAGCCTGTTTCAGAGTCTGTGTCTCCCTCTCTCTCTGACCCTCCCCTGCTCATGCTGTCTCTCTCTCCCTCCTAGAAATAAATAAAAACATTAAAAAAAAATAGATAATACACTGGCTAAAATGTTGTCTTTAGGTTCATGCTTAAAAACACTTTATAGATGGGGTGATTCTTTTTTCAAATCTTCCTCTGTTATGGAAGAAATACATCGTAATGAACATACCAAGATGTACTAGGTTGGGTACCCCTGAAAGCAATCCTGCGGCCAAGGATTTGAGTGTGAGCCTTGGGAAGTGATCCCAAGAAGCCCTGCTGGAAATGAGGAAGGGAAGGAAAGCAACAGAAGGTATGTGATAGAGCAAGGTCCTCTTGTGGGCATGAAGCCTGGACCCCACTGAAGAACTCTGGGATAGAATATGCCTCATATGGTCCCAACCAAGGAGTGAGGAAGCTTTCTTCTTCTTCTGGTATTTCATTTATGTGTGCATTATATTCTTTGGAATAGTCTCAACAGTTATTGGATATTCTGTTCTGGGGTTTTTTCCCCAATATTTTTTCTCTTTGCATTTAAGTTTTAGACATGTCTACTGATCTATCTCCAAGCCCCTTGATTCCTTCTACAGCTGTTTCCAGTCTACTATCTACTACGCTATCAAAGCCATTCATTTTTATTACAGTGTTTCTGATTTCTAGCATTTCTTTTTGATTGTTTCATAGAATTTCCATCTCTTTGCTTATACTACTTATTTGTTTTTACACATTGTCTACTTTTTCCAGTCCTTAGCATATTAATCATAGTTATTTTAAATCCTGGTCTGATAATTCTAGTATTCTGTCATATCTGGGTCTGGTTCTGATGCTTGGGTTGTTGTGGGGAGGGGAACATCATAAAGTCCTATGGTTAGATCTTGGTCTTTTAGTGAGCCTGCATTCCTGGGCTGTGACCTTTACACGTGCTACTCAATCTCTTCAGCCTCCCTTGAGGGGAGACAGAAAGGCTAGAGGGGGCTAGAGCGTGGCATTTTCCTTCCCCAGGGTCAGTTAGGCTCTGGTGAAATAATTTTTTTTGAGGAAAAAAGAATATTCTGGACATATTTCAAAATGGCACCCCACCTTCCAACACACTGCCAAAAGCATGAGGGAATTTTTCTCCTTATTTCCTTTCTTTCTTTTTTAATGTTTATTTATATTGAGAGAGAGAGAGAGAGAGAGAGAGAGAGAGACAGAGCATGAGTCAGAGAGGAGCAGAGAGAGAGGGAAACACAGAATCCAAAGCAGGCTCTGAGCTCTGAGATACCAGCACAGAGCCTGATGTGGGGCTAGAATTCACAAACTGTGAGATCATGACCTGAGCTGAAGTCGGATGCTTAAACGAGTGAGCCACCCAGGTGGCCCCTCTCCTTATTTTCAGTGTGGGAACCTAGCAGAGGTAAAATGCACAAAAATATGGGAGTCCCCTAATACTGGGCCCCCTAGAGTTTTAAACTCCCAAATTTGTCCACACTTAGCTTCCAGCACTTTGTCAACCACAGTTTAGATTTTCCTACCATAACTTCACCAGCAACTGGTATTGTTCTTTATTTTTATTATTATTATTTTAGTTATTCTAATAGGTATGCGATGATATCTTATTACTGTTTTAATTTGCATTTCACTGATAACAAATGATGTGGAGCATCTTTTCATATGCTTCCCTCTCATTTAAAAATTCATTATAAATACAGTTCACTGTTAAAGAAAATAGCATAATTTATTGTGATGTTTATAACATATGTAGATGAGAAATCTATGAAAAAATTGGCAGAAAGGATAGGCAACCAGACATGGGTTTTTATTGTAGCTGAGTTCTTATATTAAACATGAAGTGATGTAATGTCAAATAAAGGTAGACTGTGTTAAATTAAGGGTGCATATTTGTAAAATCTAGAACAGCCACTAAAAAATAAACAAAGAAGTCGAACTAATAAACGCATAGCAGAGCTAAAGTGGAAAGTTTCTTTTCATAAAAGAAAAACAAATCCTCAATCCAAAGGAAGATGGGCAAATACAAAAATAGAGTAGGAAAGGGGCAGCTGGGTGGCTCAGTTGGTTAAGCATCACTCTTGATTTCAGCTCAGGTCATGATCTCAAGGTTGTGAGATTGAGCATTGAGTCAGGCTCTGCACTGAGTGTGGTGCCTGCTTAGGTTTCTCTCTCTCTCTCTCTCTCTCTCTCAAATAAAACAACAACAACAAAATGGAGCAGGAAACAGATGGAATAAATAATATACAGTTTACAAGATGATAAACTTAAAAACCATATTGGTAATCACATTAAATGGAAATGGTCTAAATACCCTAATTAAAAGGCAGAGATTATCAGACTGGACCAAAAGTATTTGCTGTCTACAAGAAGTACACTTTAAATATAAAGAGACAGGTTGAAAGTAAAAGAATAAAAAACGATATACTACTTAAACATTAACTCTAAAATATTACTCTGTTCAAGAAATGTAAATGTGTATGGAAATAAAGATTTGTGTGTATGTTTATATGTGCTTATTTTGCCAGAAGAACTACCAGAAGGAGAAATAAAAGCTAATGAAATGATTATCCATGGACCAGGATGAGAGAAAGGCACTAGGCTGAAAATAAGGATGAATATATTTTGTTCTATATTTTCAGCTTTGCAATCATGTAAATGTTTTATGTATTGAAAAATAAAACCAAATAAAATCCCATTATTTTCCACAGCAGTATGTACAGACTCTCAGGTGGCCAGTACCCAGTTTTGAGCATAGCAGGAATGAATAAGCTTAATTGTATATCAAGTTGGTGTCACAACAAAGAGAAAAAAATTATTACAAGACACTTTAGATCATAGTATTTTGATTATACATCCTTGGGGGAATATTTTTGTTAAGCTGCAAAGAAATCTTAACCTTTATTCAATAGTCTCACCATAAATAGAACTATTGGTATTATCATTTTGAAATTCTTTTACATGAATTATATGGCATTGAAGCTGGACCTCACTGAAGAACTCTGGGAAACAGTGTAGAACATGCCTCACATGGTCCCAAACAAGAAGTGAGGAAGCTGGTGTAGTTATCCTCCAGCCCCCACCCATTCGTTGATGGAGGGCTATTCTAAGGGACCTAATGCCCGAGGATACCTGCTTTTATGATAATTGTTTTGATGTTGTTAGGAACTAATTTTTTTCAGTGTAAGATAAAAGTGATACAAGCACAAAACTGATAAGATTAAGTAAACAATTGTAAGGTTAAATTGGAAGAGGAAGTATCAGTGTAAACGCTTTTTGTTCTTTTATTTTTTATTTTTGTAAGGTTTATTTATTTGGGGAGAGGGAGAGAGGGAGGGAGGAAAAGAGAGAAGAGGGAGAGAGAGAATTCCAAGCAGGCTCCTTGTGGTCAACGCAGAGCCTGATGTGGGGCTTGGTATCACGAACCATGAGATCATGACCTGAGCTGAAATCAGAGCCTGATACTTAACTGACTGAGCCACCCAGGCACCCCCGTTTTTGTTCTTTAAAAAATACTTATTTCATACTATTATCCATTAAAGTTGACAACCCGGTAGCAATGATGACTCCTAGTGTCTAGATTGTGGTCCCTAAATACCTTTCTAATAGGAATGTGAAATTTTTATAGGAATGGTTGATTGATAGTATGTAGCAAGAATGAGCCTGAAAAATTGTATTTGGCCCTGGGATATCTTCTTACTATGGAAAGCAAGTAAGACTCATGAGCCATAATGTATATGTAAACAAAATAAAACAGCTACATTTAAAAATGGTTAAGATAGGGGCGCCTGGGTGGCTTAGTCGGTTAAGCGTCCGACTTTCGCTTAGGTCATGATCTCGCGGTTCGTGGGTTCAAGCCCCGAGTCGGGCCCTGTGCTGACTGCCAGCTCAGAGCCTGGAGCCTGTTTCAGTCTGTGACTCCCTCTCTCTTTGACCCTCCCCTGCTCACGCTGTCTCTCTCTCTCTCTGTCTCCTAGAAATAAATAAAACATTTTAAAAAAATGGTTAAGATAAATTTTATATTATACGCATGTTATGGATTGAATTGCATCTCCCCAAAATTCATATGTTGAAGTCCTAACTCCTAGTACCTCAGAATATCACTGTATTTGGAGAAAAGGCCTTATAAGAGGTAATTAAGTTAAATGGGGTTGTTAGGGTAGCCCTCATCCAATATGACCAGTATCCTTATAAGAAGAGAAAATCTGGACACAGAGAGAGACATATGACGGACAACTGCATGCATAGAGAGATGACCATATAAACATACATCAAGAAGGTGGCCTTCTGCAAGCCAAGGAGAGAGGCATCAGAAAAAACCAAACCTGCTGACATCTTGAGCTCACATTTCTTGCCTACAGAATTGTGAGAAAATAAAGTTCGGCTGTGTAAGCTACCAAGTGTGGTATTTTGTTATGGCAGCCTGACCAAACCAATATAGTGTATTTTACCACAGTTAAAAACAAACCTAAGTTGACTCTCAAGAAAAGAGAAAGCCCCAAAGAAGCAAACAAAAGTATGCATTGGCCACCTGAGTGTCTATGGGCTGCTGTGGAAAGTCACAGGAAGTGGTTTGTAATCCATGTTGATTGCTGCCACCATATGAGTGGGTCTTCATTTCAGTTGGGCTGTTAGCACTAGTGGTCAGCCCTCCTGTCTGCGCTTGTGTGGTGCTTTCTCCCTAAGCAAGGCCTGTTCCACACCTTTGGACTGTTGACTGTTGGGTCCCATTTTGAAGAGATGACTTAATCCCTTGCCTCACAGAGAAAACAAGGACTAACCAACTTGAATCCTCACTCCCTCATCAACCCCTTACAAACATGCACATCACATCTGTATCTTCATCTCTCCTTTCTTCCCTTCTGGCTTCTCTTAAATGTGGAGGTGCCCCACCTCCCTTCAACCTCATCCCACTCCTGTGCTTTCTCTCCTCCTCAGGGACCTTGCTCCATCAATTCCTCCCTCTTCCTGTAGTTTCAAATTTTCTTTTTCTACTGGCTCCTTTCCAAAAACCTAAAAATATGTTCAACTCTGCCTCGTTCTACCTTGACTTGAGTCCTCTCTAGCCACCACAACCCCACCCTTACTCCTTTTTATCCATCGTTCTTAAAGGAACAGTCTACTCCAGTTACCTCTTCTTTCCCATTTCCCCTTCAGTCTGCTACACTTTGAATTCTGGTTTCTTTTCTTTTCTTTTTTTAAGATTTTATCTTTAAATAATCTCTTACACCCAACACAGGGCTTCAATTTACAGCTCTGAGATCAAGAGTCACATACTCTGCTGACTGAGCCAGCCAGCCACCCCATGAATTCTGGTTTCTGTCTGCACCATTCCAGTGACTATTCTAGCAAAGGCCAGATAGGGCCAAATGACCCTGTGTTGTTCAGTTCTCCCCTCCTCTACTGCTAGCTGGATGCCTCCAACTGGATGTGTGTACAACTGACATCTCAGTCTCAGTATGTCATGATTGAAACACATCATTTTTCCTCAAATGAGTGTCTCTTCTTGTCTTTATTTTTGGTAAAGGAGCTGCTGTCACCAGTTCCATACTTTAGCCTTATCGTTGAGCTTGGGGTTTGTTTTTGTCCAGCAGTTTTAGGAATTGTTTTTACCAAGTAATATATCCAAGTGGTTCAAAATTCAAAAGGTTCATTGATGAACAGACTCTCCCACTACTGAACCCCAATCATCCATTTCCCTTCTCAACATGCCACTAATGCCAAAGTTTTGTGTGTATTCCTTTAGAGACATATGCCTATAAATATCTTTATTTCCATTTTTTCCCTTTTAAAAATACAAATTATGGGAAGAAGGGGTTGGGAGGTGAGTGAAATGGGTGAAGGGGGTCAAGAGGTACAACCTCCCAGTTATAAAACAAATAAGTCATGGGGATGTAATGTACAGTATGGTGACTAAGGTCAATAACATTGCAGTGCATATTTGAAAGTTGCCAAGAAAAGTAAAGCTAAAAAGTTCTCATGACAAGAAAAAACATTTTTTTTATGTTTGCATATTTATTTTGAGAGAGAGAGAGAGAGAGAGAGAGAGAAAGCAAGGTAGGGGCAGAAAGAGACGGGGAGAGAGAGAATCCCAAGCAGGCTCTGTGCTGTTGGCACAGAGCCCGACACGGGGCTCCATCCCACAGACTTTGAGATCATGACCTGAGCCAATATCAAGAGTTGACATCTAACTGACTGCCACTCAGACGCCCTGAAAAAAAAATTTTTTTAACTTTTGTATGGTAACAGATGGTAACTAGACTTATTGTGGTGATCATTTCATAATGTATACAAATATAAAATCATTATGATGTATACCTGAAACTGATATAATGATATGTCAATTACACTTAATAAAAAAACAGAAAAAATTTAAAAAATACAAATAGCATACCATATACACAGTTCCACTTGCATTTTCATGCATGTATTTTGGACATCATTTCATCAAATGCTTTTTTCATCCTTTGTTATAGCTGCATAGAGTTTAGCAGTATTTCTAATTCCTCTCTTCTCGTGTCACCAACATCCAATCAATTGCCAAGTTATATTAATTTTATATTGTTCTTCCTACAGTCTCTCCATTCCCAGTGCCAATTTCTTTAGACTTTCACCTTTCTGCCTGGATTAACACAATAGCCTCTGTTTGCCTTGACCTTAGCCCTTCCTTTTTAGTTCATGCTATTCTGTTCAATTAATCTTCTTAAGTAGGGTTCTTATTATGTCACTTCTTAGCTTAACAGCCATTGCTATTTTCTAATTGCTTGCCGAATCCCTCTTTTTTTCTGTCTCCTCCTTCATGCTCTGTATACTAAAGTCATACTTGGGAGTCTGATGATGCTACAGCAACCTTTTTGTGTTCTCACGGGAGCATTTTTTATAATGTTTATTTACCTCGAGTTATATGACTCTGCCCCAAGTCCAACTCCTTCTTTCCCTAGGTTCAGCTCAGGTACTAACTCTTCTATGAAGTCCTCCTCATGCTCCCTAGTAGCCAGGGCCAGGAGTGGGATGAGCCAAGAAAGGTGCCTAAGGTGCAAAATTTAAGGAGGTACTCACTCTCAGGGTCGTGCAGGTGCCAGCCCTGCACTCACATGACCCTGGAGTCATGGCTCCCTGCTTGCCTCTTTCTGGTCTAACCCTGCTGTTAGCAGTACTGGGCCTCCTCTAAGTCCCCAAAGAGATTGCTGTGTACATCTCTGATGGATTTTCTCTTCTTACCTGTATCGTAGTTATTGATAACAGAATTTATCTTCTCCCCACTGCTCTAAGCATCTTGAGCACAGAACCATGTCTGATCCACAGTGGATCCCTGATATCTTGCCCAGAGCCTCATACACAGCAGGTGTACATTCATCAGAAGTCTTTAGATTGGGAATGTTTATCCATTAGAAATTCTACTCAAAGTCCTTTAAGCAAAAAAGGCAATTTAATAGGAGAATATTCAGGAACTTATGAAACTCAAGGGCTGGGATCCTGTGACTATCAGGAAGATAACTAAGGACTAGAGCACTATGGGGACCCTAAGAAATCCTCTCTTGTGTCTGCTTCTCTCGCTACTGGTGGACCATCTCTGCTTCCCAGTTCATTTGGTGGAAAATGGCCTTTGCTTATAACTCCCAAAGTTAAAAAAAAAAGTTGCAAAGGAAGAGAGAAAGAGAGAGATCTCAATTCCAATTTCAAAATCTCAAGGAAAGGATCTGATCAGCCCAACTTGAGTTAGGTACCTGCTTCTAGACTTATCTATGGCCAGAAGATACTAGAGATATTGGAGCCTTGGGGACCTGAGTGGTGTTCATGGATCTTTTCTCTAACTCCACCATTAATGTGACTCAACTTCAGCATGATTTGTCTGTGTCTCTTAGACAAACATGCTAAATTCCCAGAGAATATATGTGGCATAGCTTGGGTCAAGCGCATGCCTGAGTCATTCAGGAATGGTGGGTGAGGGTTTTTAAGTATAAATGTGACTTCTTGGGGTCATTTCTGTGAATGGGGGACGTTTCCACAGAAGGGAAATCTCTTCAATTAGCCAAGTCACACCCAAAGGTGACTGTTACAAGGTATATGTTGACTATATTAATGATTGAATGATACCTAAAAAGAGCAACTGTCTACAGCTATTAGGTAAGTATTAGGGAGTTACTGGAAAACTCACTTGTTCTATCACCCTCAAGATCTAACCCGTCTCCAAGCCCTGATTAGGCTTTCTTCCCAATGTCTCTCAAATCTTTCCCTCCTTTCGATGCTACTGGAACCACCAGTTTGCATTATGCCTGGCTGCTCTTCTTCAGCCTTCCCCACCTCCACTCCATGCTGCTGCCTCTGCCCAGAGTCATCTTCCCTAAACATATGGCTTCCCTGTTGCTACCCGTCACTCAATCTGTCTGAAACCAAACACATCCTCTTTCCATCTAAATTGGCTGTCCCTTTAGATGACTGTCAATGATACCACCATCTTTCCATCACTTAGTTCTTAAAACCTTGGAATTACCTCTGATCTTTGCCCTCCTAGTTCCTCAATATCTCATTAGTGACCAAGCAGTGGTAAATTTTCCTTTATTTCACCCATTGATTTTTCTTTTCATTTCTTTTAAATATTTCCAGCCTAATTCTGGTCTTTTAGGCAGTTCAGAATATCTTTCAAGGACTGTTATTAAGAGGGTATGGAGGAGATAATCTGGTTGGAGATCTGGAAATGCTGAACCCTGTCTTGGCCAGCCATCTCCCCTTCCCAGGAGGTCCTGGGGGAAATATAAGGAAAGGGAACAATGACACAACCAGGTAAAAGAGAACTTTATGGTTAGCTGGGTATTTGGCCTCAAACCATGATGCAGAAATCAGGAAAGTCAGGCTGGACTCTGATCATCTTTGTCTCTTCCCCCACTCAATGCCCAAACATGAGTCTTAGAACTTTACTTCCTAGTGGCACAAAAAGCCGCTCTCAGCAGAGAAATTGGACAGAAAGACACATCTACAGCTTTTTTGCCCAAAGACTGAGGCTGTCAGTGGTGGGGGCTGTAGCCCCAGGGCCTGGCAACTTCATAGAAATTGAAAAGAGAGGATGCTGGTTTGGGTGCCTCCAAGTAGGACAAGGACACCCCTATTAGCACTCAGGATATGTTGCCGATGGAAGGGAGACTGTACCTACTTGTGTGGAACCTCCTACCTTTTAAAGGCTCTACCTCTAGAAAATGTATATTAAACCATATTCTCCAATTTCAGCAAGTTTTTCTACCTCTGTGGTAGAAAATACCTCTGTGGATGCGGGTATGAGTTTGGGGTGGGGTGAAATTTCTTGCTCACCATCCTGACTCCATCCTAAAGAGGGTGAAGAAGTGGGGAGTCTTGAGTGCCCTCTAGGGATCAGTGGCTCAATTCATATTTGGATTCCTGATGAACCTACACTATTCTCATCTTGTAAGTGTAGCTCAAAACTGTCAAAAAGCCAACTTTTGCTCTGAATTAAGACCCAGTTCCTAAGAAGGCCATTAGACCCTCTATAGCCTGGCTCAACCTACTTGTTTTGTCATTAGAATGACCTTAGAATTATGGTAGGCAGGCCAAGAGTAAGAAAAGGATGTCAACTGTAATCACCCAATAAATAGATCAGTTGGATCTAATCAAGGGAGGGAACCTCGTGGTTACCAGAACTTTTAATCTACCTCATAACCTAATCAATAGGTCTTGAAAAAACCAGCTTAGGCACCACAGGAAATCTAATTTGTAGGGTAGGGGAGGGTGTAGGAGAACCCTGTTGACAGAGATTATATTGAAGGGACTTGGTGTGTTCACAGCGATGGCAGAAGAATCTCTCTGATACATCTTGGCTAAAATTCTCAGCCTATGAGACAAGAATGCCTATTCTCCTTCAAAGGCAAGCTCAATCAGCTTGAACCAGTAACCTCAATTTGCCTGGAATGGTAAATGACATTTAATCCTAAAAAGGTTCAGAATTAAATGTGAGAATGATGAAATAAATCCATAGTATTCATATTTATATTAACTCTAATAATATTTTGTGTAATTTGCTATTTCCAATGTTTGTAAGACAGAGATAATTTTTTATATTAGAGAATCTGATAAATTAGCCTTTTGATTCCAATGTAAAATATATAATTCAGTAATTGATTTTAGACTTGTATTAGAGAGTTATACTAGTTTGCAAGTAGTATTGAAAGAGAGTTTGATGGATGTTCCACAAAAAATTAAAAATAGAACTACTCTACTGCCCAGAAATTGTACCACTAGGTATTTATGGAAAGGATACAGGTGTGTTGTTTCAAAGGGCGCACACGCACCCCAATGTTTATAGCAGTGCAATCAACAATAGCCAAAGTATAGAGAGACCAAATGTCCATCAACAGATGTATGGATAAAGAAAATGTGGTATATATATATATACACAATGGAGTGTTACTTGGCAATCAGAAAGAATGAAATCTTGCCATTTGCAACTACGTGGATGGAACTGGAGGGTATTATGCTAAGCGAAATTAGTCATTCAGAGAAAGACAAAGATCATATGACTTCACCCATATGTGGAATTTAAGAAAAAAAACCCAGATGAACATAAGGGAAGGGAAACAAAAATAATATAAAAACAGGAAGGGGAACAAAACAGAAAAGACTTTTATTTATTTATTTTTTTTTATTTTTTTAATGTTTTTATTTATTTCTAGGAGAGAGAGAGAGGCAGCGTGAGCAGGGGAGGGTCAGAGAGAGAGAGGGAGTCACAGACTGAAGCAGGCTCCAGGCTCTGAGCTGGCAGTCAGCACAGAGCCTGACGCGGGGCTCGAACCCACGAACTGCGAGATCATGACCTAAGCGAAAGTCGGACGCTTAACCGACTAAGCCACCCAGGCGCCCCCAGAAAAGACTTTTTTCAGTACAAAGAACAAACTGAGGGTTGCTGGAGGGGTTGTGGGTGGAGGGATAAGCTAAATGGGCAATGGGCATTAAGGAAGACATGTGGTGGGATGAGCACTGGGTGGTATATGTAGCGGATGAATCACTGGATTCTACTCCTGTAATCATTATTGCACTATATGCTAACTAACCTGGATATAAATGAATGAATGAATGAATGAATGAATAATTTAAAAAAGAGTTTGAAAAGAAGAAAAAAAAA